>NC_047677.1:46334878-46572378 GCF_011762505.2 Arvicanthis niloticus | reverse complement strand
ATAGCCCAGGCTGTCCTGGAACTCACTCTGTAGACCAGGCTGGCCTCAAACTCAGAAATCTGCCTGCCTCTGCCTCCCAAGTGCTGGGATTAAAGGCGTGCGCCACCACTGCCCGGCACCCAGGTCAGTTTCTTATTCACATCACATGTACTGTTGAAGTCCTGGCAATAGAGAACCCACAATGCCCTAAGGGCCTCCCACCAAAAAGGAGCCCAGCATGATTCTGGAGTATTAAGCAGGGAAAGGGACCATGGTTCCGATGCCTTCCCCTCAAAGTTTACATCAGAGGGAGAAAGCTGGACTCAAGAGTGCTGGGTTCAAATCCTAGCCAGGCTGTTTGCTACTCGGGGATGAGGCACGAACCCTGTGTGAGCTTGTCTCCTCGTCTGTAAGGTGAATACACACACAAAGAGAACCACCTACTCGGTTCTGGCTAGTGGTTAGAAGCCAGAGGACCAGGGAGAAGCCAGAGGAGCCAGAGGACCCAATCTGGTTCTATCCCCAGAACCAGTGTTAAAAAACCACAGGGTTGCAGTGGCCCAGGGGCCGCTAGGCAGCTCTGTGACCTGCCATGCCCCTGCCGAGGTGGGCACAAAGCCAAAAAAAAGACCCTGGGGAAGGATATATCATCAGTCAGGAAAATGCAGATTGAGGGAAGAGGGGAACAAGGGGCAGACAGGCCAAGATGGCAGACAGGGAACTACAGGTCTGCCCACAGAAAGGCAGACCTAGAACAAGAGCCTGCCCCTGCATCAGAGGAGCAACAAGCCAAGTGTGTGTTTGTTTGTCACACATTGTGCTTGTCGGGGCCCTGCCCACCTCCTTGTAGAGTCCAGAGGAATTTTTTTAGATTTTATTTTATGTATGAGCCCTAGCTGCATGTACACCTACACGCCAGAAGAGGGCATCAGATCACACTATAGATAGTTGTGAGCCACCATGTTGTTCCTGGGGATTGAACTCAGGACTTCTGGATGAGCAGACAGTGCTCTTAACCACTAAGCCATTTCTCCAACCCCCAGAGGAATATTTTTATCAACTATTTTATAAGTGTAAATTTTTTTAGTAGCTTTAGAAACATTTGAAGGAAGTGGGAAAAAAAGCTGAGTGGTGGCCATGCCTTTAATCCCAGCACTAGGAAGGCAGAGGCAGGTGGATCTCTAAATTTGAGGCCAGCCTGCTCTACAGAGTGAGTTCTAAGACAGCCAGGACTAAACAGAGAAACCCTGTCTCAAAAAAAAAAAAAAAAAATTACAACCAAACAACAACAAAAACCATTTCTAATACTGAGGCAAAGCCCCACAAGTCCTAATTTTTAAGTGTAAATGATTTTTTTAGATAGTTCCTTTTTAAAAGATTTATTTATTTTATGTATATGAGCACACTGTAGCTGTCTTCAGACACACACCAGAAGAGGGCATCAGATCCCATTACAGATGGTTGTGAGCCACCATGTGGTTGCTGGGAATTGAACTCAGGACCTCTGGAAGAACAGTCAATGCTCTTAACCGCTGAGCCGTCTCTCCAGCCCAGGTAAATGATTTTTTTTTTTTTTTTTTTTTTGGTTTTTCGAGACAGGGTTTCTCTGTGTGCCCTGGCTGTCCTGGAACTCACTCTGTAGACCAGGCTGGCCTCGAACTCAGAAATCCGCCTGCCGCTGCCTCCCAAGTGCTAGGATTAAAGGCGTGCGCCACCACCACCTGGCGGTAAATGATTTTTTTAAGGGGTGAAATCATGAAGTGGAGAGTCAGCTCAGTGGTTAGGAGCACTGACTGCTCTTCCTGAGGTCCTGAGTTCAATTCCCAGCAACCACATGTTGGCTCACAACCATCTGTAATGGGGTCTGATGGCCTCTTCTGGTGTATCTAAAGACAGCTAGTATACTCATATAAATAAAACCCTGCAGAGGGTGAGCCTGCAACCTCTGCTTTCTCTGTGTCTCCCAGTTCGAATCCTGCTTCTCCTGTGTGACTCTGCCCTAGTCTCGTGGGAAAAAAAATAAAATAAAATAAAAAAATAAATCTTTAAAAATGCTGGGCAAGAAAAACCCTAACAAAAAAAATCTTTAAAAAAAAAAGAAAAAGAAAGAACCCAGGTTAAACTCCCGGCACCCACATACAGGCTCATCACCAGGGTACCAGGCACACACGTGATACAGGAACATACATGCAGTCAAAACACTCATATCCAAACAATAATAAAAATCTAAAATTTAAAAATTGGTGAAATCATTTGCTGGTTGCTTAGCTTTTGGTACAACCAGGAGATTGTGGGACAGTGAATCTAGGAGGCTCTGTCTCTGGAGTTAGAGAAACATTCCATAGAAGGGACCATGTACATCCTATAACAGGGAGTACAGAGCACCCTCAACTGCACATTGGAATCTCAGTTGTGCATTTGGGTCTGAATTGGGTTTTTTTGTTTGTTTGTTTATTTGGGTTTTGGGGGTTTTTTTGTTTTTGTTTTGTTTTGTTTTTGTAGCTGGAGGGATGGCCATGAGTGCTGGGTACTTATATTTTTGGTTGTGAGCCTAGCCTCTAGCGGCTGAGACATCTTCCCAGCCTGTGTCTGGAATATTTTAAATTACATCCTGTCTTCTGTTTCCTATACAACCTCTTCCTGGTCCTTGTCCTGTCAGGACTATGCCGGCTCTGGTCACAGCTGCCCATTTTCCTAAGATCGTGAAAACCAGCTGTGAAAGTCAGAAAACTTGAGTCTGTACCGTGAGTGCCCTAAAACTGTGATTCATTCAGCAGAGGGGAAGATTCTGAGCAACCGACTGTTCTGCAAGGTCTTATGGGAAACTCGCCAAGTTTGAGGCGGCACCATCGTTGGCGTAAGTTCCGAAGGAACACTGTGTGACTCTGGAGTTTTGGTACGTGTGTTAAGAATTGAAGTGTCTGTGTACTGACCCACAACCAATAAAAATCTCAGATGTGGAAGAAAAAACTAACAACAAAGCAGCTGTAACATCCATAGCAAACAAACAACAACAAAAAAAAAAAAAAAAAAAAAAAAAAAACCAGGGCTGGAGAGATGGCTCAGTGGTTCAGGACACTTAACAGAGGACCCGAGTTGAAATCTCAGCATCCACATGGTAGCTCACATCTGGCTCTGGTTCCAGGGAGCCAACAACAAGTCTGACCTCTGAGGGGCACAAGGCACACGTATGGTGCACAGACATAGATGCTGTCAAAGCACCCAAAGACACAAGAAGCAATAACAACAGAACCCCAGACACAGGGTGTGCTTATGACCACAAAACTGAGGAGACACAGTGGGGGTCTTGGAGCTTACTTGGCCAACCAGGCTCTCAGACAAATCTCAGGCAAGTGAGCGAGGCCATAGTTCGCCCAGAATGCCACATGGACAGTGTGCTGGGGTGCTAAGAGAATTATGAGGGAACCCCAAAGCAGAAAACTGGAAAGTTTCCTCTCAGTATGCCGAGTAGCTTCTTCAGAGCCAAAAATGAGCCAGGCTTAGCTCCATTCCTAGCCAATATACTCAGTCCCCACCCCAGGCCCCAGGCCATGTGAAATTATATATACAAGTGTCAAGAGAGGCAGAGGAAGGTGGCTGGAATCTCAGGTGTCCCAGTGACCCTCCCTGCTCGTCTTAGGGAACAGTCAACAGGCTTGATGGCTGTGTTCACTTACAAGCAGGCACACCTGTCCCATGAAGGCAGCTGTTCTGCTCAGAGGACCACAGTCCCCAGCAGTTCTGATAGTGTGCCTCCATCTGGCATACGCTGACTGAATAGGCTTAAGGGAGGGCAGAAGCATCTGTAGGACTTTTCAGACGTGGGTATGTCTGGACCTTCTCTGCAGTTAGCTCTGCCTCTGTCACTGGCTCTTGAAGGTCAGGTCTGCTGCCTGCTTAAGAGCTGGGGGAACTTACCAACTTTGAGGACTCTGGGTGAATTCAGCCATTGGCTGTTATATAAGTAACTCCTTCATAACGAATTCTCAGGCTGGACATGTATAACTGGTCCACTGGCCCTCAATGCCACCTGAGTGGCAGGGAGTCACTTAAGAATGCAGGGAAGTCACACAATTGGCTGGTGGAGACAGACAGACAGGCTACAGCAAGGTGGTCGGACAAATCAGGAGGACCCGATGCAGTGGTAGAGGAGTGGGTAGACCACCAGGGGGCAGTAGAAAGCAGCTGACGGGTCACCACTAGCATTTATTAAAGACCAAAGAGAATTAAAAAAACAAAAAACAAAAAAAAACAAAACCAAAACAAAACAAAAAAAACTCCGAGCTGGATGTGGTGGCTCACTCCTGTAATCACAATACTTGGGAAGCTGAGGCAGGAGGATTGCCATGAATTTGAAGCCAACCTGAACTCAACATAAGAGTTCCAGGCCATCCTGGGCTACAAAGTCAAACAAACAAACAACAGCAAACCCCACTACCCCTTTAATCCCAGCACTCAGACAAGCAAGTGGACCTCTGTGAGTTTGAGGCCAGCCGCCTCTACATACCAAATCCTAGGCCAGCCAGGGCCCTGTGATAAGAATCGATCTCCTTCCCTGAAAGGACACGAGGCCTCCACAGAGCCTTGCATGGAGGAGAGACACCTCAGGACATCAGTGTGTCCATGTCTTTGCCACCCTGGCTTTACATGTCTGTGGACACAGAGATGTTTCTTCGGGATTTTACACATAAAACGTTAGATTTGGAGGCTCAAAGCGCTGTAGCCGGGCAGTGGTGGCGCACACCCTTGATCCCAGCACTTGGGAGGCAGAGGCAGGCGAATTTCTGAGTTCGAGGCCAGCCTGGTCTACAGAGTGAGTTCCAGGACAGCCAGGGCTACACAGAAAAACCCTGTCTTGAAACAAACAAACAAACGAAGAAGAAGGAGGAGGAGGAGGAGGAGGAGGAGGAGGAGGAGGAGGAGGAGGAGGAGGAGGAGAAGGAGAAGGAGAAGGAGAAGGAAGGAGAAGGAGAAGGAGAAGGAGAAGGAGAAGGAGAAGGAGAAGGAGAAGGAGAAGGAGAAGGAGAAGAAGAAGAAGAAGAAGAAGAAGAAGAAGAAGAAGAAGAAGAAGAAGAAGAAGAAGAAGAAGAAGAAGAAGAAGAAGAAGAAAGAAAGAAGAAGAAGAGAAAAAGAAAAAGAAAAAAGAAAAGCTCTGGGTTCGGTCCTTAGCGCCATAGAAACGAAGCACGGCGTCAAGCACCAAACTAGGTATGGTAGTGCATGCCTGTGACCCAGCACTCATAAGGCAGATGCAGGAGTGAGTGTGTGTGTGTGTGTGTGTGTGTGTGTGTGTGTGTGTGTGTTTCTACCATGCCCCTCCTCTGGAGGTCAGAGGACAATTTGCAAGAGTTGTTGCTTTCCTTTTATTATGTGGGGTCCTAGGGATTGAATTCAGGTCGTCAGGCTTGGCAGTAAACAGCATTACCCAGCGATCATTACCACAAAGCACAGAGTTCAAGACCAGCCGGGGCTATAGGAGACTTCGATTTTAGAATAAACAATGACAACAAATGAAGCTTAATGTTAGTTTGGCTTGAGTTCCTTTCTCTTACCTCTTGGTAATGAAGGAGCCTTCACTGACAAAGGGGCTGGGTACCCATGTGATTCAGACTCATGGGGGGAGGGGGGTAAGGAAGAGACTTGAGGTCAGAGAAGGCATGCATCTGGCCAACATAAGGGCAGCCTAAGTAAAACACCAGCTCCCGGCTTCCCCGGGGCTGTGTAAACGTATCTCACCTGAGCACAGAGCTTGCACAGAACTCTCTCTGGCCCTGCTGAGGAACTCCCCTGCCGGAGACCATCTTTCTACAAACAGCACCCTGTTTTAGGGGTCAGGCTATGGGACAACATACCTGGATACCAGGTAGGACTGTCGATCTCTGTCATCCGGGGTGACTGAAGGGGTTAAAGGTCAGCCAGGTCTGGAGACCAGCTGTGTCAGCTCAGGTAGCTTCCTCTGAGACCTGTGGGCCACCAGGACCTGCAGGAGGGATAAGAGCAAACTGCATGTCTCAGCCCTGTCCTGCCACAAGAATGTGTCTAGGGGCGGAGGGGGTGGCTGGAAGTTGGCACCAGCTGTCCTTCAAGGCTGCTGTCCTCACAGATTAGGACATCCAGCCTCATCCTGTACTCAGGGTCACAGGTTAGAGTCCCTGGTCCCAATTCTAGCCCTGTAGTCCAATAGCTTTTCTGAGAGAAGCCACTGCAGCCGGGCTCGGGGTCCCAGTCAGCTTCCGCAAATTACCACCCTGCTTCTTGCTCTGTACCCCACCCAGAGCTCACCCCCCCAACCCTTGTGCTCAACCCCTCATCCTCCTGCCTCACCTCCATGTCATCTGCCCCTGCCCGGAAACCCTGGTCCACGTGCTGCAACCCAGGTCCCCATTAGAACCAAATGTCTCACCCGTCTGCGGCAGGGATTCTTTGCCGCCCAAGGCATTCTGGGTAGGAACTTGCTACTGACCCCTTTCCCTCCAAGGGTTCTAGCCCAGGTTCCTTGGTGAGCTTGGCAGCTCTACATCCCCCCCTCCCTCCCCTTCAAACGCGCTACTCGTGATGAGTAAAGAAAAGAAGTTTTCCTTTACAGCTTGAAGTCTGTGTTTCAAAGTAGCCCATATCAGCCCCCCCCCCCCCGGCTCCACAGCACAAACACCCCGTTAGTCCAGAGCCTTTCTTCCCTCCAGCCCCCTCCAGAGGCGGCCAAGGCCTAGCCTGGGAATCAGCAGTCCTTGTCCCACATCCACTGAGCAGGACAGTCTGTGACCATCGGGCCCACGCTGGCTGGCTTCCACCCCGATAGAAACAGGGACTTCTCCCCAGCCCTGTTCAGGGAGCTTGTGGCCGCCCAGGCCATCATGGCCTTCACCCAGACCTTGGTCACGGTGCTGGCGTTGTTTGCTGGGACCCTGCCACACAAACACAGTAAAGACTCAGTTCTTAAAAAGGTAAGCACTGCCCTTGACTTGCCCTGTGACAGAAATGGGGGCCGAGGGGTGTAGGATCCGGGCCCCGTCTGGAGTGGGGGGGGGAAACCCCATCTGGAGAAGGTGTACCTCACAGTCCTGGGCAGGTTTCATTCGCCTTTCCAGGACTGGAGACACTGCCCCTGGCCCAGCCCTTATCTGCGTTCTCAGCCCCGGGCTCACCACCCCTCTCCCACTATCCCAAGCCCTCTCTAACCTGCTGATTCTGGGGTTTCCCCTGCTCTTCTCCAAGACCTGGGGACCCTTACTAGATGCAAAGTCTTCCTCTCCCTTTTCTCCCCTCCTTTTTTTTTTTTTTTTTTTTTTAAATTCTAAAAGTTCCTTCCCTCCCTCTTTCCTCTATCTTCTCTATGTCTATGTGTGTGTGAGGTCATCTCAATGGAGTCTGTTTTCTCCTCGCATCTTTATTCTGTCCCGGGGAGGGGGGACTGAACTCAGGTCTCTCAGCTTGCACAGCAAGTACCTTTGCTGGCTAAGCCATCTTGCCACCTCTCTCCATGCCCACTAGTTATTAGATTTGCAGTCTGGAAGCCATGGAGGTGAGCAGGCAGGATGCCCAGCTCCTGACTCTTTTTTTTTTTTTTTTTTTTTTTTCCCTGTCAAGTCCAGCTTCTGGGAGGGATGCCCTGAGCAGGGAGGGGGTCCGCGGTGACGATCTCATGGCTTCCCCTCCTGGACCCATGGGTTCTTGGGCAATGCCAGGACCTCTGTTAAACTTTGGTAGACAAGAGCTGGTGACCAAGGGGCTATTTCTACAGGCCAACGGAGACAAGTGTGTCCACCACACCCAGTGCTCTACTGACTGTTGCCTCATAGACCTGGAAAGAAGGGGGGCCTTCTGCACCTCCAAGTCCCATGTAGGCATGGCGTGCTTGCCACAGGTGAGACACCACTGACAGGTGGGGAAAGAGTGGGGGAAGTTATAAAAAAGACAGAAACAGATGCCTCTGCTCCCCCACCCCCTACCCCTGCCTCTTGGGGTGCCCTGCCCCCACTACCAATTACTATTCATCCTGCAATATCCCTTCTAAGTAGCATTCCTACAACCTGGCTGCCTCGAGGAAGGGGAACTTGCAAAGATTCATTGAGTCACATTCCCTGTCCCCTCTGAACCCCCCCCCCAAGCCTGTGACTACATAGTAGGTGCTTGCTGCACACCAGATGCTTGCTAAAAGAGACTCTTTTCCTTAACCTCTCTGAGCTGAGAAGGATGGGAGATACACCTACCCTGACCTAGTGCCAGTGACCTGGTGGCCTGGGAGGGCTGCAAGGCTAGCTAGGACCTCAGCTTACATCCTGGCTGCTCCAGCTCTTGCCTTTAGGCCTGCTCTGACCTTAGTAAGTGGGACTAATGTGTCTCCCTCATGAAATGGCTGGGAAAAGTTCACAGGACTCATTCAAGCAGGCTGTGGTTAACTGGAAGACACAGAGGCACAGAAGGTCTTCTTCCTACTCCATGGCCCTGGGCCCAAAGTCTCCTAGGAAGGTCAGACCCAGCCTCCACACTCCATATCCTGGCTTAAAGGAACCAGCCAGGGCCCCACTGTGGCCTGAAGAATCTTTTTTTTTTTTTTTTTTTTTTTTTTTTTTTTTTTTTTTTTTTTTTTGTTGGTGTTTGGTTTTGGTTGGTGTTGTTTTTTTTTTTTTTTTTTTTTTTTTGTTTTTCGAGACAGGGTTTCTCTGTGTGAGCCTGGCTGACCTGGAACTCACTCTGTAGACCAGGCTGGCCTCGAACTCAGAAATCCACCTGTAGACCAGGCTGGCCTCGAACTCAGAAATCCACCTGCCTCTGCCTCCCAAGTGCTGGGATTAAAGGTGTGCTACCACTGCCCGGTGAGAATCTCTTTATTAGAGGACACTTGGTACATTGTGTCTCCCTTGCTAGAACACAGAAATGAGAACTAATCTAGTTTGCTTTCTGTTGCTGTGATAAATACCAAGACAAAAAACAAAACAAAACAAAACAAAAAAAAAACCAAAACCAAACAAACAAAAAACTCAGGGAGAAGAAAGTGTGTTACTGCTTACACACTTCTAGGTCTGAAGTCACAGTCCCTCACCAAGGAACTTCACGCAGGAACTGAATTAGAGACCAGGAAGAAACACTGCTCAGTGGCTCACTACCAGGCTCACCCTTAGCCTTTCATACCAGGTTCACCTGCCTAAGGGATGGTACCGCCCACAGTGGGCTTGGCCCTGCCAAGCCAATCATTAAGACAATCTCTCACAGACACAGCCATGAGCCAATCTAAGGGAAGCAATTCCTTAACTAAGGTTCCCCCTTCCCGGGTGACTGTAGGTTATGTTAACAAAATTGGGGAGGGGGGGTCCAGCCAGGGAGGGAGAGGTGGCTCATCAGTGAAGAGCACTTGTTCTTGCCAGGATGGGGGTTCCATTCCCAGCGCTCACATGGTAGCTCACGACCCTGTGTAACCCTAGTTCCAGGCAATGTAATGGCTGTGGAGACATATATAATCCCCTCAATCCACACCCTTCCTCTCCCACAGACCAAGGGGAGCCTGAACATCATGTGTCCCTGTCGGACTGGCTTAAGCTGTCATTCTAAAGACCCCACATGCGCCCGCCGGTGTCAAATGATATAGAGGATGGCTGCTCATGTCCACTGCCGCTGCACCCTCCCTCCCCAGGTGCCACCCCATCCCCACCCCCACCCCGACTCCTGAGCATTAAAGTCACTTCCTGGCTCTGGTATCTGTCTGTCCTTTGTGGGAAAGGCAAAAGGGGCCACTGAGGCATGAAGAGACTCTCCAGGGTTTGTTTTTGCCTAAAGCCTTGATGGGAATAGAGATGCGATGGAGAGATGGAGACTTTCCTGGGAAGGGGAGGGGCTGAGGATGAGGCTGGGAGTGTGTGGTGGGGAGATAGAGTGAGGGAATATTTTGCGGGGGTGGGGGGTGGGAACGGAAGGGCAGAGGTCACTGGGAGTGTGCTCAAATGTGTACGGATGTATAGATGCTAGAAGGTGGGTTAACAAGACGACTCAGCTTGCTGAGGTGAGACATTGTTGCCAAGCCTAAAAACCCAAGTTCAGTCCCCGAGTGTCGCACGGTAGGAGAGAAGGAATCATAAAAATTCTCCTCTGACATCCACACGCGCAGCACAGCAGGCGTGTGTCACACGCAAAGTACAGTTTAAAAATGTAACGCAAGAATGTGAGGCTAGAGAGATGGCTGAGTAGTTAGGAGTATTTCCTGCTCCTCCAGGCACCCCACCCCCACCCCCAGAGTTCAGTTCCCAACATCCCCATTGCGCGGCTCACAAGGACCAATAACTCCAACGTCAGTGACTCTTCCGCCCTCTTCTGGCCTCTGCAGGTACTACGCCCGTGCGACCACGGGAGTGGGGGCTGCGTGCACATACGTGCACATACACACATACACACATATATATACACACACACACACACACGCCATCCAAAAAATGTAAAAGTGTGACATGTGGAATGGCAAGGAGCTGGGTTTTGTTTTGGTTTGTTTTTTTTTTTTTTTTTTTTTTTTTTTTTTTTTTTTTTTTTTGAGACAGAGTTTCTCTGTGTAGCCCTGGCTGTCCTGGCACTCACTCTGTAGACCAGGCTGGCCTCGAATTCAGAAATCCAAGAGCTGGTGTCTTGACCTGCCTCCACTGTTAGGTTCTGCCAGCTCCACTGTACAGACAGAGAAACTGAGGCTCAGATCAACAGGCTGTGGCCCAGGTCTCAACCCTTGGGTGTCACCACAGACTTCCTTGCTTCAAGAACATCTGAAAAGCCCACCTGGACTGGTTTAAGTGATGTGGGTAACTTGTTTGTGGTTAGATAGAGAATTCAGAGTCAAGGCCGGTCCCAGCTCAGGCCCCAGCCAGCCCCGGGTCCCAGGCTGAATTCCTTCCTGGTAGCCTAGCAACGGCAAAAGTTCACGCAATAACAGTGAGTTTTAAAAATAATGTTTAAAAGGCTTCTTTTTATGTTGTGTGTGTGAATGTTTCACCTGCATGTATGTCTAGACACGATGTGCATGCAATACTTGCAAAGGCCAGAAGAGGGCACCAGATATCCCAGAACTGGAGTCACTGGTTTGGGTGCTGCCTCTGGTTTTTTTTTTTTTTTTTTTTTTTTTTTTTGGTTTTTTTTTTCGAGACAGGGTTTCTCGGTGTAGTCCTGGCTCTCCTGGAACTCACTCTGTAGACCAGGTTGGCCTCGAACTCAGAAATCCGCCTGCCTCTGCCTCCCAAGTTCTGGGATTAAAGGCATGCGCCACCACTGACCGGCAATTTTTTTTTTTTTTTTTATGTAGTTTAGGGGTTCTCATTTCCAAAACAAGGGTTTCAGTGACTGAGCCATTTCCCCAGCTGCGTAAGACTGATAATTACCTAAACCAATCACTTTCTGGAAACTGCCAGCTGGGACAGCCTGGGTTCTGCAGAGGGTGAGTAGAGCTGGACCTGCGGCTTCCAGGTGTTTCCATATCCGCAGAGACTCTGCTCCACCTGCTGCACCTTGGCCTTACTGTCCTGGGTTAGCTTGCACCCTGGCTCTGCACCTCTTGCTCCCGTACTCCTGAGTGCTGGCACCGCAGGCCTGCACCACCATGCCCAGTTTATGCAGTGCTGGAGCTAGAACCCAGGGCTTCCTGTGTGCCAGGCAAACACTCTACCCACTGAGTTACACTATGTGACTCTGCCCCCAAGTTATTTCTGATTGGCGAATAAAGATGCCGACATTCAATAGCTGGGCAGAAGAGACACTGGGGGTTTTGGGGGTTCCTGGGCTAGGGGGTTGGAGGAGAACCATGAGGGAGAGAAGAAAGGAGGAGGAAGAGGAAAATGCGATGGGTTAAGAGTCAAGAAAACATGGCCCTGAGGGCTGGCCAACTGGAGTTAAGAGTGCTCCAGATGAAAGATAGTAAGTAATAACTCAGGGTTATCGACAGAAAAGTAGATTGTAACAACATAGAGGGCAGATATCTGCCCAGCTCCTGTGCTGATTAAGGTTTATTGTAAATATAAAGGTGGTGTTTTTTATCTGGGAATTAAATGGTCAAAGGTGGGGTAGAAACCCCAGATTGGGATTAAAATTTTCTTTTCTTTTCTCTTCCCCCTTTCCCTTCTCCCTCTTGCCCCACTCATTCCAGTCCAAGGTTTTTATTTATTTGTTATATGTAAGTACACTGTACATAGCTGTCTTTAGACACCCCATAAGAGGGCATCAGATTTCATTATGGATGGTTGTGAACCACCATGTGGTTGTTGGGATTTGAACTCATGACCTCCAGAAAAGCAGTCAGTGTTCTCAACCGCTGGACCATCTCACCAGCTCCCGGGATTACAAGTTTCTACAACAAGGACATTTAAATACCAATGTTACTCACCTGGCAGTGTTGGTGCTCTGCAGTAAGCCAGAAGTGGTGGTTCATGCCTATAATTCTAGCACTTGGGAGGCTAAGGCAGAAGGATTGCTTCAAGTTGCAGGAGAGCATAGGCTAGAGAAGCCTCTTCCTAAAATGTAGTCATTAACCATTTAGCCTTTTTCCCATCAACCCCTTTGTCCAAGACAGCAGAGAGAACACCTCAAATCCACCAAAGCCTCCTTCCTTGGGCCGTTTCTGCCTGGCCGAAGGAAGTGATGTGTTGTTTTTGGACAGAGCAGGGGGAAAAAGAGAGAGAGAGAGAGAGAGAGAGAGAGAGAGAGAGAGAGAGATATCGTGGTACAAGAGAGGAACCCCAACCAACCTGGATGTTTGTCCAATGCCTTCAACCTACCCCTTCCCACTGGCCCCACAAGTGGGAAGGAAGTAAACCACACAGCCCACTAAAAAGTTCAGACCATACATATTAAGGGTGGTTCTGGGGGATGCTCACCCTGGACCTTCCAGCCACTACAGAGTGACCTGTCATTGTCTCCTGTCTCCCACTGAATGCTCCATGCTGGGCTCTATGAAACTTTCATAGCTTCTGGACATAGCAGCATCAGCCTCAAGTGGGGGCGGGGGACGGCGAGGGCTGTCTTTGCCATCTGTGGGCATCTAGAAAGCACTTGATTCTCTAATCCTCTCCCCTTGCTGTGACCCTGGGAACTATGAGAGACCTGGATTCTCAAGGAACCAGCCTTGAGAATCAGCCTTGAACTCAGCAGACTCTTCACAAGCAAAAATCCCACCTTTTCTGGGCATGGTGGTGTACGCCTGTAATCCCGATACTCAGGAGGCTAGGCTCAAAGGCTTGATCTTCCTGTCTCAGCCTTCGGAGTGCTGGGATCAGACAGCCAGAGCAGGTGAGGCTGGAATTTAAATCAGATCCTACTGCAGAGGTTTCCTCAGGCATTGAAACAGTTCTCGACACCCAGGGGGTCTCCATTGGCCCCCCCCAACAAGGACTTTCTACTTTGTAAAAAGGACTTTCTACATAAGGACTTTCTAAATTGTTACAAGGACTTTCTACTTTGTAACAAGGACTTTCTACATTGTAACAAGGACTTTCTACATTGTAACAAGACTGGATGGAAGGAACTAAACATCTTTCCCCACCCAATAAGGTCCTAAAAATAAACCCAAGTTCCTTTCCATAACCCTCCTTACCAACACTTCAGAACTTGAGTTCATTGTGCTTACTTACAGAGTAGGGTACCGGGGGTACGGACAGAAACACGGGTGATCACAAAGCAGCTGCTGCCCTGGAAGTCTGCCCCACCCTCCACTTCCGCTCCTACATTGGCTTCCCCGTGGCTTCAGAGATGAAGCCCTTGCCCTAATCTACTTCATCCCTTTCCCTGAGACCACTCCCTCTCCAGGCTTCAAGCAATTAGGGCAGAATTGCAAACAGTTGTCTGGGAGGAGCCGCTGCAGAGTATGATGGACACATGACCTACACTCTCCATCCTTCTTTGAGTGAACTTCAACCTCCAGTGCAGCTGAGCTCCTGAAGATGTCGGTTGGTTAGCTGGGAGGATAGTCCTGTCCAGCAAGCACTCACTGCTGTTTCTTTTGGCCCATTTCTCCTGTTAGCCCAGAACCACAGGACCACAGGACCTCTCTTCCCAGCCTTTGACATGTCATGACACTGTAGGAGCCAAGCCTTTAGCTGTCCCCTAAAGAGCCCTTCGCTTTTGGCCACCCTATGTAACCACAGCAACAGCAGCTGCCCCTTTCCCCCTCAACCCCAGCAACAGCTTGTCTTGATTGTATCTCCCCTCTGGAGGGTGCAACCCTCTCCGGCTGCCATGGCCCTAAGGTTTTATCGTCTGGGAAGGCAGGCAGCCTCTGAGACTGGCAGGAGAAAGCAGCAAGTGACATAACAGAAGGTTGGGTCCAAGACGATTAGGAGAAAGGCTCTGGTCCTGGGGTTTGGGCTATGGCTGTCATCAGAGAGATGAGACGTAACAGCCCCTGCTCTGAGCTCCCTGGGCTCACCCCACTTATTGAGCACATACTGGGTGTGATTCACTTTTCTCCGGATTACAGAGGTTGGGAACCGTCGCTCATGGCAAACTCTTCTTCACATTACACGGCTCACGATTGTGTCAGACCAAATCTAGCTGCAAGGGAGGCTGGATGGCCCTGACTGAGAATTCCTGATCCTTTTCCCAGAGCTAGGTTTGCTGCTTCCTCAAGTAATCCCGGGGTTTCACTCTCAAGAAAGAAGGGCAAAAGCCAGGCAGTGGTGGTGCACGCCTGTAATCCCAGCACTTGGGAGGCAGAGGCAGGCAGATTTCTGAGTTCGAGGCCAGCCTGGTCTACAGAGTGAGTTCCAGGACAGCCAGAACTACACAGAGAAACCCTGTCTCAAAACAAAACAAAAAAGAAAGAAAGAAAGAAAGAAAGAAAGAAAGAAAGAAAGAAAGGCAAAGCTGCTCCCCCTTCTATGGTGCAGGCCAGGTGCAGAGGCAGGAGACACATGGCCTTGAAAGAGAGCCACGGTGATGCTTTTGCAGGTATGTAGGCTGACCACGGTGCCCGTGTGGTATATTAGGCGTGTCAAGCATGAGGAAAGTATCTTAGGTGTGCAGAAGTGCCTAGGGATTGGGCTCCACAGAAACGAAGGACTGCCAGTCACTGTGGCTGCTTGAACAAACCTTTCTCCCAGCAAGCCTGGGGCTCAGAGTCATCTGTTCTGAAATTCTGGGCTGGCAAGATAGCTCAGTAGGTGCTTGCTGCAAAGCCTGATGACCTAAGTTTGATCCCCGGGACCTGCACATGGAAGTTGCCCTCTGACCTTTGAACCTATACATGCTTTTCTTCACCCATAAAATAAATAAGTCCTCAGCATAGTTTTTGCCTGTAGTCAGTCCTGGCATTCAGGAGGCACATGGATCTCTGTGAGTTCTGAGGCCAGCTTAGTCTACATTGTGAGTTCTAGGCTAGCCAGAGCTACATGATGAGACCCTGTCTCAAAAATAATACAGTTCCTCATGTTGGGGTGACCAAGCATAACATTATTATCATTGCTATTGTAATTTTACTACTGTTATGCATTGTAACACAAATATCTAGAATGCAACCTCTGTAAAAAAAAAAAAAAAGTTGTTTAACCCCCAAAGGGGTCTTGACCCACAGGTTGAGAAACATTCTCCTTGTCGTCTCCCCAAGCCCCTACTCCCTGCTTCAGAACATACTGAGAGTGTCTGATGCTAGGAGTGGCCTCTAACTCAGCAGACACAAGCCAGCATTTCCTGTCTCCCGACTTCTGGGGTTGTGAGACCTAAACGCCTCATTTAGTGACGCTAGAATGACGTGGGCTTTGCATCTGAATGTGGTCTGAAGGCAGAGGCAGGAGACCACAGTATCTAGAGGCATTGATGATCCCAGAACTACAGACTGTTGGACTTGGGGAACACCTGAGTTTTGATACCCATGCTTTGTGTAACTTTCTTCCCCAGCACCCCAACTCAGGGGACACTTAGCTTCTCCTTGGGCCTTACTGCTTGCTAATTAACTTGTGGGCTTTTAAAAATTACTTTTATTCATTCATTCATTCATTCATTCATTCATTCATTCATGTGTGTGTGCTATTTGTGTGGATGTGTGTAAATGTGTATACATGTGTGTATGAGTGTGTGTATGTATATGTGTGTATGAGTGTGTATGTGTGTGGCCTCATGCACCATGTCACATGTGTGGGAGTCAGAGGGAAACTTGTATTCCTTTTCCTTCCACTGTGTGTGACCCCAGAAACAACCCCGGGCTGGCTTGGTGACACTAAGCCATCTCACTGGCTCTAACTAGTATTTGATGGCTCCCAAGAGAATATATAAACACATATACATACACACACATAAAAGAAAGACAGGGTTTCACTGTGTAGCCCTGGCTATCCCAGAACTCACTCTGTAGACCAGGCTGGCCTCAGGGTCCACCTGCCTCTGCCTCCTGACTGCTAGGATTAAAGGCATGCATCACCACTTCCCAGCTGAGTTCAGTATCTTTATGAAGTAGAGACGACAAGTTCTTCCTCCCAGGGTCACTGGAGGGGGGTTCTAAAAAGGGGTAAACCCACTGCAGTTGTTAGTGGTCAGACTCATTAGCGCCTGAGTGGTATCAGTGAGCTATCACAACTGAAAGGGGAGCCCAGGAAAGAGGGAGAGCCAGAACAGGGGACTCTCAGGATCAGATGCTGGGCCCCAGAAAATTCCCACCGGAGACCTGTGCTGTTTGCACCTGCCTGCTTGTCCCCAGGGGCTCCGAGGGTTGGAAGGCCTGGAGCCTGCTTCTTAAGCCCAGCTCTAGTCCTGTCTGTTCACCAGGCCGTCCTGGACCCCAGTCTCCACACCCCCCTCTGCCCTGTGGGACCCTGGCCCTGGAAGACAAATGCTTATGAGACTTGTACTTGCACAGAGAGGACAGGCAGAGGCGGGGAAGGTTGCAAGTGGGCTTTAATTGCCAGCAGCTGGCTCAGATGGGACAGATGGAGGAAGAGAGAGGTGGCCCAGCTAACTGCATGTCTCACTGCTTAGAGCGCCCGGAGTCGAGGCAGATGCCGTAGTTGGTGTTGGTGATGGCACCGATGATGCTCCTGTCCCCCTCACAGGTCAGACCCCGCTCACAGGGACACCTGTAGTAGATCCCATAAATGGTCTGCAGAGATAGGGACAACAGAGTCACTTGGTTATCTTTTGCTCCCTACTCAGCTGGGAACTGGCTGCCTGGTACTTCCCCGGGGGTGTTCCTGACTACCTCACCAGGGGACCATGGATTAGGCCTCCATCAATACTCCTACTAACTTAATGGTACACAGGGGCCTCTGTTTTACCCACCTGTGGAATGGGAACAGACACACACACATACCGAGGGGCAACTGTGAAAGTCAAATGGGGACATGGGATGGGTTCAACCTTTGACCCTGGGATCTCCCTCCTCACTCCTCAACACTGCATGCCCAGGTGCCCACCCCACTTCTTCCCCAAGCCCCCCCCCCAGACACACACCTTTGGGGAGCACTCGCTGTTCTCCATGGCCTTGTGTGTGCAACGGGTGATGCCCAGGATGGTGTCATGTTGGCAGCACCCGCTCTTACACTGCATACTGTTTAAGCAGATCTCACCTTCATCCTGCAGGGACAACCTGTTAGCCCAAACCCTTTTCCCATGCCGGTTCTCTCCAGAGCTCACCTCACCCCCCACCCCCCACCCCCCACCCCCTACCCCCCACCCCCCACCCCCAGCTACAATCAGCACCTCCCTTGATGAGGTGTATGTGGAATGTCACCCCTGGGTCTGGGGCCACTGTACCTTACTCATGTCAGGAGGTAAGAGGTGACAGAGATGTCCTGGGCTAGGAGGACAGACCTACAGGTCCTACTGGCTGCTCCCTGGTGACCCTGGCCAGCCACTGGCACCTTGGTGCCTTACACAGGTGCCCCCAAAGCAGAGTCTCCCACATTTCCGTTCTTCCTTTCTTTTTATGAGACAGGATCTCACAGCCCAGGCAGTAGTAGAGTTATGAAGCCTAGGCTAGCCTCAACCTGTGACCACCTGCCTCAGCCTTCCCAGAGAGGTAGGATGTCACACAAGCATCACATGCTTGGCGTCACCCACTTGACAGGCAGAGTCAGGTGGCTATGAGTTCGAGGCTAGCCTGGTCTGCAAAATAGGTTCCAGGAAAATCATGGCTACACAATGAGATCCTGTCTCAAATGAACAAACAACTCTACCCTTGTCCAAAAGACATGTACAGAGATTTCTGGGACATCCTGGAGTAGCCCACCTCCCATGCCTTCTCTGGGGCTGCTGGCCATGTAGGGCTTGCCGCACTAAGGCATGATGGGAAGGCAGCATGGGTCCCAGCACAAGCTCTAGTGCTAGCTGTCCCAGCTTCCTCTGCCTGGCTCTGTGCTGTACTATGAGGCTGTGATGTACATCCCCCAGGCCCTTAGAACTGTGTCTGGCACAGGGAAAGGTATCATCAGAAGGTAGAGACTGGGGTCATTGTCATGCTCTTTCTTAGAAAGTTGTCATTCTTTAAGCCATGGGACTTTTCTATCCAGGGTGGTAGACAAGCCTTAGGGCTCTGTCTTTGCAGACAGTACCCTCTCCGTCAGGTCGGGTGGAGTGCAGGGCTGTCCACTCTTGGGATGTTGACCTGAGAAAGGGCTATTAATACAGCTGAGAACTCAGGGTGAGATGCCCTAGCTGGGTGGCACAAGAGGTCAGAAGCCATGCTTACAAAATCCCCCACAAGACTCTGAGGGCTCCCTGGAGACTCCTTACCAGGTTGACAACAATACCCCGGGGTCCAGGAGCTGCGTAGGCCACTGCAACGAGGGCCACAAGCAGAAGGACAAGGGCCTTCTCCATGGTGACTGGTACAGCTGGGGTGGACGGGAGCTGCAAGTTCAGATGGCAGAAGGCAAGAGCCAACTGAGGCAGAGGGCCTTTAAAGGGGCCCTATCTACACGTGACCCGCCTTCTGCACACTGTACAACTGGCCACAAACAGGCACAGATGTGGTCTGTCAGCAGTGGGGAGGGTCCTGATAAGATGGTTGGCAAAGGTCGTATTAGCCATGTGTGTGTGTGTGTGTGTGTGTGTGTGTGTTAATTGACAAAAGTCCTATTAGATGTGTGTGTACATTTCTGAGTTCACGGGAATGTGGGTCATGTTATCACTCAACAGCTAAGACAATAGACTCCGGAGCCAGGTTGTTCAGTGGTAGTGTACTTGCCCACACAGCACTTATGAGGTCCTGGGTTTGATACCCAGCGGCACAAATAAGAGGGAAAAGGGTGGGTTGGGAGGATCTGTGTGAAGGAGTATCGGGAGGGAAGGAGGGCTAATATTGGGATGTAAAGTGAATAAATTAATCAATTAATTTTTTTTAAAAAAAAGGGTGGGGAGGACCCTGGACATGTTATCAGCTGGGCGAGTTAGGTAGCCCACCCGTTCTAGCTGAGCCTTCCAGTCTGTCAGCCAGAAGTGACTTCAAGAGCTGGAAGAGTGGTGGACTGGACACGGGTCTCCAGGTGCTGTCTGTGTTAATTCGAAACTCCTGAAGTGCATTCATATGACCTATGGCTGTATGCACAGTGCTCCGAATCGGACTGTTACCTGAGAGCTCTGAAGGTCTGAGCTAGCAACCTGAGCTCGGAGACGAGACAAGGCTGAGGTGACACACAAGAGGAACCTAAGGTGTTTGTGTCACCTGCTGTGGGGGCTGCCCAAACTCGGGTATGAAGCTTAGGTGACAAGGGTCTTAGGTCCTTACCCCCGTGATTTCCTTCCATGCTTGTTGGGGATTCCTGGGTCTACCCTGGCTAAGACATGCATATTCTCTGATGAGTAACCCTCTGCCCTGTCCCAGGGAGCTGTGTCACAAGGCAGTTTACAACTCTGCTGGACCCCTCTCCAGTGACTCACTCAGCACCTGCAAATTCAGTATAAAAGCTGCACCCACTGGACATAGCGGTGCCCACCCATCCTCTATCCCAACACCCCTTAGTTAAGGCTTTCAGTCACCCAGCCCCCTACCCAAGGTCATATATCGCCAGGAGTACTCTCTACTCCTCCCTGGGAATGAGGTCTCCAAGCCTGGTGGTGCAGGCTGGGAAGGGTCCAGCTGCTTGAGTGTGCTCAGGTGTGCAAACAGAGAGGCTTTCCTTGAAGGTCTGCTTGCTGCCGCCCTCGAGCCACCACCTCTAACTCCAGGAGGTGGAAAGCTGCTCCTGGGGCCCCAGGTTGGGGCGCTTCTGGGTACGGCTTTTTATCTTGACCAACTTGGCTTCACTTAGGAATGCCATGACCTTGGGAGTCATTTAACCCAGCATTCCTAGGGCCAGAACTTGGGTCACCAGCTGCAGGAGCCAGCCAAGAGGCCATCAGCGTGAGAGGAGCAAATGTGGGGGATCTAGGGGGTGGGACGGTGGGTACAGAATCTGCCATTTTGTTTTCAAGTGTGTTGGAAACTTCTCGCCCCTTGTCTATTCCCTTCCTCTGCCCTGGCTCGGCCAATGACACCTTCAGCTGCTCACAGACTTCCCCGGGCTGAAGTGTTTTGACCACTACGAATAAAGAGCGTGGCAAAGAGAACTTCAACAATTCTGTGTTTCCTCTTGCACACGAATTGAAAACTTAAAAAAAAAAAAAATCCTAAAACCCAGGAGGCAGAGGTTGGAGGCCACTCTGGTTTATAGAGACAGTTCCGGGACAGCCAGGTTTTCACAGAGAAACCTTGTCCCCAAAAAACCAAACCAAACCAGACCAGACCAAGTCCTAAGTCCCTCAGGCTTAACCACCTCCTTTCCCTGATCCAGGGAGAGTTTTACTCTGAATTTTCTTCTGAAACCAAAACAGCCATAGGGGGCAGTCTAGGAGCCTTCACGATGTTGGTGAGAAAAGACACAGACAGCGGTGAACTGGGGTGGGGGTGCACACCTGAAATCCCAGCATTCCAGAAGGAAAGGCAGGAGGACAAAGGCTATCCTCTGCACAGTGAGTTTTAGGGTAGCCTGGACTACATGAGATTCTCTCTCTCTCTCTCCCCCCAACTCCTCTTTCTCCCCCTCTCCCTTTGCCCCACCCTGGTTTATAAAGATGTGTAGCCCTGGCTGTCCTGGAACTTGCTCTGTAGACCAGGCTGGCCTCAAACTCAGAAATCTGCCTGCCTTGATTATTAAACTCCACCCAGACCTTCGATCTTTTATTTAAAAATAATTAATTTTAAAATTTATAAGCTGGGAGTGATGGTACATGCTGGTAACTTCAGCACTTAAGGTCTATCCTTGGCTGTATAGTGAGTGCTAGGTTAGCCTGGGCTGCAGTGACACCCTGTTTTAAAACAAACAAGCAAACACATAAACAATAAAAAGAAAAATCATAACTGAAAATGCTCGAGAGAGTAGAGTACAGCAGGTATTTATCGACCAGCTGCAACAGCATGACCCCACAAAGCTTGTGTCATCTGTGACCTGTCCACTCTGGATTAAAGGAAAGCCTCACTGCAGTGGGCACAGAGGTAGGCTATGCTGGAGAGGCAGAAACAGCAAGATTGTGAGTTCTAAGCTAGCCTGGGCTACACCACAACAAAACAAAAAGCCGGGTATGGTGTGGCTGAGGCAGGAGAATTACTGTAAGTTCAAGGCCAACCTGAGCTAGTATGAAATCCTGTCTCATTAAAGAAAGGGGAATGAGGGCATGACTCAGCAGGTAAAGTGCTTGCTTCAGTACTGTGAGTACTGGAGTTCTTCTAAATCACACATCGTGCCTGTCATCGGGTCACCAGGGCGGCAGAGACATGTGTCCTCATGCACATGTGCTCACACACATGCACATGTGTCCCCACACATGCATGCACACACGTCACCACACACACATGTCCTCACGCACACACATGCACACATGTCCTCACACATGTATTCACACATACGTGTACACATGTGCTCACACACATGCACATCCATCCTCACACACACATGCACACATGTCTTCATACACCTGTGTTCACACACAAATGCACACATGCCCTCACACACATGTCCTTACACAGGCATGCACACATGTCCTTACACACATGTCCTCACACAGGTATGCACATGTGTCCTCACACACATGTGTTCACACAGGTATGCACACATGTTCTCACACAATGCACACATGTCCTCATACACACATGTGTTCACACACACATGCACACATGTCCTCACACACTCACACACATGTTCTCACACACTCATACACACATGGGCTCACACACATACATACACATATGTCCTCACACACATGTCCTCACACAGACATGCATGTGTTCTCACACAGGCATGCACACTTGTCCTCACACACATGTGCTCACACACATGCACACATGTCCTCACATAGGTGTGCACACATGTCTTTTCACAGGCATGCATATGTGTTCTCACACAGGTTTGCATACCTGTCCTCACACACATGTGCTCACACAGGCATCCACGCACACACATTCAATCACGCATACCCATAGACTTGCCAAAAATGGTGGGGTGTAGATTTGGCTCCGTCCCCTTGCGTCCCCTTGCATCCCCTTGCGTCTCCTTGCGTGGCTGAGCTGCTATCTGGTGTGCTGTGCTCTGTGCACCTGCGAGCTGACCTTTCCGCAGTCCCTAACCCTCGTCATGCTTGTGTTTGGTTTACCATCCAACCTTTTAAAGGTACTTGTTTGATTAAAGATGTGGCTTAAAAAAAATGAGACGAGGAAGTGGACTTGAGGCTGTCGGTTTCTTTGGGGCTCTTCCCTCAGCCGTCTTTTCCAAGCCTCCTCCTGCCAAGGATGCAACAAAGTGGAGCACACAATCTGTGGCTTCAACCTCCGCGGTGGCAAGAGGATTATTATTGTTATTATTATTTTATGTGTATGGATAGTTTGCTTGAATGTCTTGTCTGTGTACCATATGGGTGGGCGCCTGAGGGCCTTGGGCCCAGAGGATGGCGTCAGATCCCGTGGGATTGAAGTGTAGGTGGTGAGGATCGAACCAGGGTCCTCTGAAATCACAGCCAGCGCTCTTAACTGGTGTAAGTCTTTACAATCAGCTGTGCTGTCGCCTCACCTGCCCTCTATTCCGTCATCACTTTGGCTGGTTAGGGATTGTCCGGTGATCCCACGCCAGCCCTGTTTTACAGTCCCGCCCTTGTCTGTGCAGTGCACAGCGGCCTTCCTCCCCAGGACCCACAGCCAGGCTCTGGGACACGTGCCTGGAAGGCAGCTCAGCGTTTCTCCAGTCCAGGCTGTCCCTGTCCTGCCTCTGGCTTGCACACAATCACCTGATTATTCCGTAGCTTAGAGGCTAAGTTGTCAGTGATCTAAGTTGAAGAACCGCAAGAGAATAAAAGTTGTTGTTTTATACACATCACAACAAAGAAAACTCGGACCAGTGCAGAGCGCCCCCTGGCGGCTGACTGTTCCCACGCATTCATGCCCCGTCTGGCTCTGCCCACCAGGGGTGCACGCGTGGCTCAGACCTGCGTGGGCTTGCTCCTGCTCCGGAGCATTGAAGCCTCGTGTCCATTCTCGCTAATTTCCCGCGGTAATTAGGCCGACCTGGAATTTTCCGAGTTCCACGCACGAACCACCCCATGCCCCATTTAGGAAGTCAGTTCCCTGCTTCCACTACGTGGGTCCCCAAGATAAAACTCAGGTCCCAGGCTTGACGGCAAGCTCCACGTTTCTAGCTCGCGGTCCCAGTTTTGTTTCACTGTATGGACACGATGTCAGACAGACCAACTATTCATTTGCACGCTCATATAGATAAGTGTTGCCTTCAGGCTTGGTCACAGAAGTTTCTGCAGTGGTCTCTTAATGCAGAGACTAGTAAAAGCGCCGAGGGTCAGTGCCCGTGGAGTACTTAGCCCTAAACGGGACATCTACGTGACCCCCTGCAAGGCTCATGGAGAAGGTATATATATGTGTGTGTGTGTGTGTGTGTGTGTGTGTGTGTGTGTGTGTGTGTGTATACACACATATACACAAACTAGATTTATTCCTGTTTATGATTAACTCTGTTTCTCAAGGATCGGGCTATGCCTCACCTGTAGCCTTAACTACAAATGCTTCTTTTGTGCCTGCTCCAGGAATGGTTATCCTGTCTGTTAGACATCCGCATTAGATGTCTGACAATAGCTCAGAACATACCACTCCAGACCACACGGTTGGGGGGGGGGGTTATTCAGGAGATAGGGCAAGGTGGGGGGAAGAAGATGGAAGAAGACAGAAGAGAGAAGTAGAGGCCAGCCATGACCACGTGGAGAGAGAGGAAGAGAAGGGGGAGGGGACAGAGAAGCTAGAGGCAAGAGAGTAAGAGGGTAAGAGATTGAGAGAGAGAGGAGGGGACAAGCAGCCCCTTTTATAGTGGACCAGCCCTACCTGGTTGTTGCCAGGTAACTGTGGAGGTGGAGTTTAGACCGAATACTAACACTGTCTTTGTTTCAAAAAGTTGTTTGTAACCATCTCACAACCCCACCTTTGTTTCAAAGGTTACCTTGTTGCCACCATCTTGTAATCCTGGCATTGTTTCTGGAGAGCCTTATGACTAACTTGTTACTCTCATGTTCTGCTCCTGTAACCCTGCCTGTTTCACCCCTAAATGCCCCCATTTGGAAAGCCCCTTGCCCTGAGCTATAAAAGCCGTGTCCTAAACCCCACTTCAAGGGGAAGTAGCCTATATACAAGAGTAAAAAAAGCTTGCTTTTAACTAATTGTGCACTTTTAATTTGGCCACTATGGATCGATGGTCTTTTCCCTCACATCTTTGAGATTAACTAATAACCTCGCTCTGCAAAGATTCCCTTCCCCCGGGCAGTCTCCTCATACTCTGCCCCTACCACACTGTGTTTCTTTCTCTGTAATTTAGCCCTCTGGGGTCATACAGATGAACTTCCACACTGCATGCTGGGATGGGTGGTTAGACCGCCGCTGTGACTCAGTACAGTGCGAGGCACCCGTCCCCCCTTCCCCCTTCTTCCTTCAATACTCCTGGGGTTTTTGTGCTTACAGTCATAGGGCCTTCTACATGCCGAGCAGGTCACTCAGCCCACGTCTTTGTTTGTTTGCTTGTTTTTCTTGTTTGTATGTGTGTTGTTTTTTGCTGTTATTGTTTTATTTTTAATGTTTTTAAGATGATTTATTTTATATATGTGAGTACACTGCAGCTGTCTTCAGACACACCAGAAGAGGGCATCAGATCCCATTACAGATGGTTGTTGAGCCACCATGTGGATGCTGGGAATTGAACTCAGGACCTCTGGAAGAGCAGTCAGTGCTCTTAACCACTGAGCCATCTCTCTAGTCCAGCTTACTTGGTTTTGAGGCAGGGTTCTCACACTGTAGCCCAGGCTGGCCTTACACTCAGCGATCCTCGTCAGCCTCCCCAGAACAGCATGACTGGCGTGCATTGCCCCACCCAGCTCCCAGGATTGCCTCTTGCCAGCCCTCAGGATGCACAAGGGAACTGCACAGGTATGTGGCATTTCCATTATTTCTCAAAAGTCTGGGGCACACGCAGATTTGTGTGTGTACACGTGTACTGTTAGTTTTAGGTCAACTTGTGCACAAACTATAGTCATCAGAGTGGAGGGGGCCTCAACTGAGAAAATGCCTCCATAAGATCCGGCTACAGGCAAGCCTATAGAAGCACTTCCTTAATTAGTGACCAGTGGGGGAGGAGAGACAGGCCCATGGCAGGTGGCTCTATCCCTGGGCTGGTAGTCCTGGGTTCTACAAGAAAACAGGCTGAGCAAGACACAAGGAACAAGCCAGTAAGCAGCACCCTCCATGGCCTCTGCCTCAGCTCCTGCCTCCAGGTTCCTGTCCTGTTTGAGTTCCTGCCCCCGACTTCCTTCAGTGTGCAATTGTAAGCTGAGTAAACCCTCTCCTCCACTGGTTGCTTTGGGTCACAATGCTTTATCTCAGCAGTAATAACCCTAAGTAGGACAACATGGAACATTTTTTTTTTTTTTTTTTTTTTTTTTTTTTTGCTGGGGATGGGGTGGGGTGGGGGGGAGGGGAGGGTAAACACAAGTTCATATCTCTGGGCCAAACACGTACGTGTCAGATGGCTGGGTCACGTGACAGATGCCTCTTTTGGTCTCTGAACGACTCAGTTTTCCTAGACTGGGCTGATACACAGTCTCGCCAGCGGCGTGTGCGTTCTAGATGTTTTGCATCTTTTGTTGGATTCACAATCATCAGGTTTTAAACAGTTTGGGGCTGGAGAGATGGCTCGTAGGCTCAGCGGGTGAGAGTACTAGGTGTTCTCACAGAGGACCCATGGTTTCTTCACTAGTGCTTACATGGTGGCTTATACCTGTCTGTCACTCCAGTCCCATGGGATCTAATCTCCTCCTTTGGCCTCTCCAGGCACCAGGCATACAAGTATACAGACACACATGCAGGTAAAGTATCCGTGAACATAAGATAAAAGTAAATGTAATAAAATAATTTGTTTAAAGTTAACATCTTCAAAGCTGAGTATGGTAGCACATGACTACAGTCACAGTACAAATGAGGTGGAGACAGGGGTGTCCAGGAGCTCAGGAGTATCTGGGAGCTCAGGAGCACCCGGGAGCTCAGGAGCACCCGGGAGCTCAGGAGCACCCGGGAGCTCAGGAGCACCCGGGAGCTCAGGAGCACCCGGGAGCTCAGGAGCATCCGGGAGCTCAGGAGCACCCGGGAGCTCAGGAGCATCCGGGAGCTCAGGAGCACCTGGGAGCTCAGGAGCATCCGGGAGCTCAGGAGCATCCGGGAGCTCAGACACATCCTTAGTTATGTAGAGAGTTTGAGCTCAGTCTGTATCCCCTGAGATATGCACACTGCTGGACACAGGCACATACCACACACATTGGTCTGCTGGTTTTCCTGTTGGGTTTTGAGTTCTGGATCTCATACAGGGATACAAGGTTGGCTGGGTGGAGAACCAGTAATGACTGTGTCCAGATCAGCCTTGGTGGATTCTTGTCACTCTTGTCACTCTTGAGTCTGTGTGAGCACAGGGTGAAAGTAAGCTAGGGTGAAAAAGGCCAGCTAGTGACCTCTGCATGATCCGTCCTCCGGAGCACACTGAACGGGGCCATGTCCTCGCTGGAAATGTTCCAATTCTCAGGTCCTCAGCTGCTTTCCAACCCCTGTCTAACCTTCTAGACTTACAAGACCCCTCCCCCACTCACTGAGCCCTGCCCCAGATCTTGCCTCTTTGTTTGGTGGCTCTCACATCCTCAGTGACACTGTGCCCCGTGTGTCTCCATAAGAGTGCTTGCCACTAGGTTCAGGGTGCACCCAAGTGATGTAGGATCTCCTTATTCAAAGTGTCTAGGGATAGGTGGAAGTAAATATTGTTAAAAACAAGAAAGAGAGACATGTATATGGGCAGGAGAGATGGCTCAGTGCATAAGCACACTAGCTTTCTTCCAGAGGACCCGTGTTCCATCCTCAGCACCCTCATGGTGGCTCATAACCATCTGTAATTCCAGTTCTAGAGTGCACAGACATACATACAAACCACACCCATACACATTAAAAAAAATAAGAAAATATTTTTAAAAAATATATGAAAGCCAGGTGGTGGTGGCGGCGCACACCTTTAATCCCAGCACTTGGGAGGCAGAGGCAGGAGGATTTCTGAATTTGAGGCCAGCCTAGTCTACAGAGTGAGTTCCAGGACAGCCAAGGCTACACAGAGAAACCCTGTCTCGAAAAAAAAAAAAAAAAAAAAGAAAAGAAATTCTTGGGCTGAATAAAAATATATTTTAGAAGTTTCTTAATTAGATATTTCTGTAAAGACACCCATACCCAGGATACCATGCACAAGTTCTGGGTTAGTGGGTAGTTAGAGCGTGTGGAATTCCACCTCTTATGATGCCTACCTTTTGGAGAGTCCTGAGTACCATCCTGGTGGGGTCATGTGTCCATAGAGATTGCCAGGATGTTTATCTATTTAGTAAGTGTTGGCTCCAACCTCTGTTATCTAAATCGAAACTCTATACTTTTAGCAATGTCTCATGGAAACCTAGGCTGGCCTTGAACGTGGAATAACCCTCCTGTTTTAGCCATGCAAGTGTTGCACTCACAGATGTGAGTGGCCACGCCCACTCAATGTCCAGTGTTGTTTTCAGTTTTCTCTCTTGCTTTTTTGTTTGTTTGTTTTGCCTTGTTGTTGTTGCTGCTTGGTTGGTTGGATTTTTTTTTGAGACAATGTCTATCTGTGGCTCTGTCTATCCTAGGACTTGATCTGTAGACCAGGCTGTCCTAGAGATCTGCCTGCCGCTGCCTCTCAAGTGCTGGAATCAAAGGCTGCATGCACCAGCATGCTTTTAAAGGCCAGCTTCAAAGTACAGTTCAAATGTCTGTGATTTCTTTTTTTTTTTTTTTTTCAAAAGATTTATTTATTTTTATTTATATGGGTGTCTTCAGACACCCACCAGAAGAGGGCATCAGATCCCATTACAGATGGTTGTGAGCCACCATGTGGTTGCTGGGAATTGAACTCAGGACCTCTGGAAGAGCAGCCAGTGCTCTTAACCGCTGAGCCATCTCTCCAGCCCATGTCTGTGATTTCTGTGTGGATAATTTGTGCCTCTGTGTGTGTGTGTGTGTGTGCCATAGCACACATGTGGAAGTCAGTCTTCCCCTTTTACCTTTTTTGGGGGGCAGGCCTCTTGTATGCTACTTCAGAAGCCAGTCTTGATGACTTGCAAACTCCTGCAGAGTGTTCTGTCTTCAGCTTCTAGGTTGTTTTACCTGAGGCCTGGGGATTTGAACTTATGCCCTTAAGCTTGAGTGACAAATGTTTATCCACTGAGTCATCTCTACAGCCTAAAGCCTGTATCATATCTTAATTAGCTCCTGACTTCAGGATTATTAAGGGTTTATTCTTTTATGTATGCTTTCTGGATTTTGAAAAAAAATTTTTTTTAGTACTTTATATCAGCCATTCAATTATCTAAAAAAAAAATCTGGGTATATATGGTTTATTTCTTTGGTTTTAGAGACAGGATCTTATATAGCTTCTCTTGTCCTGATCCTCTTCCTAGTCCTGAGTGTTAGGATGACAGGTGTGAGCCATCACATCGAGCAGGGGAGCGAGGGGGAAGAAATCTGCAATAAAATTGGAAACTAGAGGCGAAAGGCCGCGTGTTGTACACACTGGCAGCTCCGTTGCGGTTGGGGAAGGCTCTGGGGAATGAATTTTGCTCTTCTTTCTTGCTGCGGGGATTATTGCACTAGCTCACGGTCCTTGCAGACAGGATATTTCTAGCCTCCACCCTGGTCTTGGCAGTCATTGACTGGAAGACCAAGGCAAGCCACAGGATGCGGCCCTCGAGATGGAGGGGTGGAGCTGCTGCCGCTGGTGGGAGGTGGAGGTCCCCGCAGGGTGACTAGGGGTGTAGAGGACAGGAAGCATTGCCGCTGGAATCAGCGGAAGAAACCTGACAACCGCGGCCCCACCCTCTGGGGGGAGGAGAGGGCGCGGGTTCCAGATCCCTTCCTCTCCTAGACCGCCCCTCTGAGCTCGCTGGCCCCGCCTCCTCAGGCCCCGCCCCCGAGCCCTGGCGCTGGCCGCGGTGCTGAAACACGCCCCGCAGAGCCTGCCGGGCGGGGCCTGCGAGGGGGAGCGGGAGGGGTGGGCAGGGCGGCGGCGCAGGCCCAGATCCTGGCCGACTTAGAAGAGGCGGTAGGCTCGAGCTCATCCTGGTCAGGGCGGACACGGGCGTCTGGGAAGCGTCTCTTGCGAAGCCAAGGTTGACCTTGGCCTGCTGCGCTCCCAGCTAACTGGGGGATGCTCATTTTGCGCCCTGACCTCAGGCTGCTCCTAAGACCAGGCTGAGGACTGACCCACGACCGGGTCTTCTGTCTCCTAGAGCTGTAGAACTTCTCCCAGCCAGTGCCCCCGTGCTAGCCCAGCGGCCTTCGCCATGGTGAAGTTGCTGCCAGCCCAGGAGGCAGCCAAGATCTACCACACCAACTATGTGCGAAACTCGCGCGCCGTGGGGGTGATGTGGGGCACGCTCACCATCTGTTTCTCGGTGCTGGTCATGGCCCTCTTTATCCAGCCCTACTGGATAGGTGACAGTGTGAGCACGCCACAGGCTGGCTACTTTGGCCTGTTCTCATACTGTGTGGGCAACGTGCTGTCGTCGGAACTCATCTGCAAGGGGGGCCCTCTGGACTTCTCCTCCATCCCCTCCAGAGCCTTCAAGACTGCCATGTTCTTCGTAGCTTTGGCTATGTTCCTCATCATCGGCTCCATTATCTGCTTCAGCCTGTTCTTCGTCTGTAACACAGCCACGGTCTACAAGATTTGCGCCTGGATGCAGCTGGCTGCGGGTGAGCAGGGTTGCTGGGGGGTAGGGAGGACAAGTGGGGCATACACAGGGTACAGCTGCGACTTTCCCATGAAGAGAAAAGCTCTGGGTCTTCTTCTACTCAGTGTTCCACAAAAGATTCTGAGTAGAGCTCAAGCTATACTCAGCAGAGGCCAGGGCTATAGCAGACAAATTATAGGTGTGAGCACACATGGCTTGCACCTAAAATCCCAGCACCTGGGAGATAGAGACAAGAGGATGGCTGTGAGTTCCAGGCCAGCCTGGGCTACTGTGTGAGACTCTGTCTTGAGTAAAATCTGAGACTCTAAGAAAGAATGAGTCAGGGACCAGAAGATGCCTCAGCTGTTAAAGATGCTTGCACCAAGTCTGACACCTGGAGTTCAGCTTCCGGGACCCACACTCCATAAAGAACAGATTCTGTCCAGTTGTTATATGATCTCCATGTGGCATGTGCCCATGAGCTCATGTCACACACACACACACACACACACACAGAGCTAAAAGTAAACGAAGTTGGGGGTGTATGCCTAGGCAGAATGGGGTCCACTCTGTAGAGTTCCTGAGCCAGAGAGAAGTGAAGTGTCTAGGAGGGGGCACATAGCTCTATGTGGACACAGTCAGGTGTACCAACCCCCAGAACACCACACCACAGGCGTGCACACTCAGAGGGAAGAGGAAGGCTATTGCCACGTGGCCTAGGATCCAACTCCAGGGTTATGGTGATGGCCTCACTCCCTGCCTCCTCTTCCTCACCTCCAACTGCTCTCATGGAAGAGTCCAGGACTTTGGAGTGCTGCTGTTACGCTGGCTGTGACCTGTCTCTTTCATTGTGGAATGAAAGTCTTTGTTCCTGGATGCAAACTCCGTCAGTGATTAGGCTGCTGTCTTGGGAGGTGGTAGTGCACAGGCTACCTGACGTCCTTTAACACCATGTCAGGTAAGCAGCTGCTTGTGGGGTCCCAGGGCAAGGCATCTCCTGCCTACTTTCCTGCTCCAGGCTCAGGCGGCCCTCTTGGTCCTTGGGACAACTGATCTTGATCTCCACTGGAGCTAAGGAAGAGACAGCCTAACACCTGTCAGCAGCCTTTGGTCTCTTAGTCCCTGACTTCCTACAGAATGTCCATCAACAGTGGTGGGGCTGAAGACAGGAGACATCGCTGGGTAGGGTAGCATTACCTTGGTGGGGGTCAGAGAGTGGTGAATAACAGGTATCTGAATCTCAGCCAGGCAGAGTTGGAGGGGACCGCAGCTGTAGATGAGAAATTGAACTGGCGGAGAGGGTTAGAGCTGGCCAAGGCTATAGCAGACCGGCTGGCAAATCAGAGCCTGGAGTAATTGAGAGTCCTTCCCCCAAATTATATGCATTCCAAGACCATTTTTTATTGAGAACCATATTTTATAAGCATGATTCACAAAATACTTCATTTTCTGATGAAGCCTCATCACAACCCAGTAGTGAGGGTTCCTGCATTTGCAAAGTCCTGGTTCAGACTAGTTGATGAGCGGTTCCACAAGTAAAGGCAGACCTGATTCCCAGTCTGACACCTGGGCCTGAGCTCCTCCCCGGACCCCATCTCCAAGCCTTAGTGGTCAGGAGGGGCCAACAGGCCATGATGGTCATATCAGGAAGGGGCAATAAAGATTGAGTTCAAAAAGTAGTGGGGTAGATGTGCTTGCCAGCTGGCCTTCCACCTCAGGGCTCCAGGATGTGGAGATACACCATCCTTTCTTGGAGCTGTCTGTCCCCTCCAGCATCACCTGGCAGGTGTGCTTGCTGAGCGGGGCAGCAGGAGGAAGGCCTGGGTGGAGGATTACCAGGCCATTTGAGCCAGATGCTATCTGGGTCACAGAGCTGATAGCAGAGGCCATCCCATGAAGCCATCCCATGAAGCATTCATGGGGAGCGAGGACAAGGGTGGTGTCGTGTTCCACTCGGTGTCGGGGAGGAGAGGGGCTGAGCAGGTGTGCCTCAGCCAGCAACCGGGGGATACATCTGTTAGCTCAAAATTTTCCACAAAGCCAGAGGATGGGGTGGTGTTGGGAGAACAGAACTGATGCCCCTGCAAAGGTGGGGGGACTGGAGCTTAAAACAGTGGTGGAGCTCAGGGTGCAGGCTGAGCATGGGCTCAGTTGTGCGCCCCAAATCTTGGTAACCTCCCGTCTTAGTGAAATTGTGTTATACAAATTCCCGTAGATGAAGCATCCTGAACACAGACATTTCTTTATCTCTCGTGGCTCTGGAGCCTGTGTGAGGTCAGGTGTTGGTACAGTGTGGTTCTGGTGAGGGTCATCTTCCAGGCGCAGACTGCTGACTTTTTGCTCTGCCCGCAAAGGATGGAAAAGTCAGGAAGTCTCTCTGGGTTCCCTTCTATAAGTGTGCTAATTCTGTGTATGGGGGCTTCATCTCCTAAACTAATTACTTCCTGTCTTACTTAGGGTTTTACTGCTGTGAATAGACACCATTACCAAGGTAACTCTTATAAGGACAACATTAAATTGGGGCTGGCTTATAGGTTCAGAGGTTCAGTCCATTATCATTAAGGTGGGAGCATGGCAACATCCAGGCAGGCATGATGCAGGAGAAGCTGAGAGTTCTAATCTTCATCTGAAGGCCGTTAGAAGACTGGCTTCCAGGCAGCTAGGATGAGGGTCTCAAAGCTCACATCCATAGTGACATACCCACCAGAACAAGGCCACACCCACTCCAACAAAGCCACACCCACTCCAACAAAGCCACACCCACTCCAACAAGGCCACACCTCCAAGTAGTGCCACTCCCTGGGCTGGGCATACTCAATTCACCACTTCTCCCAAAGCCCCACCTTCTGATACCATCACTCTAAGGGTTAAAATTTCCAATATACAGCTTTTGGGGGATTCAAATCATTCAACACAACACACATCATCTGTAGCATGTAGTATACCCCATCCCTTGGGGATCGTGTGAGGATGAGCTGATGATACTATGCATGATAAACATCGTATAAGTACTTGACAGATGTGGGACCCACAAGCAGGGGCAAACAAGAACTTGGAGCTGCAGTGACCTGCAGCCCAGCTCCCTTGCTCTCCTTTTGTGCCCCCTGCCATCACTGAGGCCTCTGCTTTCACTGGTCTGGGTTGTGTTTGCTGTCATTACTGCAGAAGGAAAGAGCACGGAAGGTTCCTGGAGAAGCTGGGGGTGGGGATGGTCCGTGTGCTCATTAGGTCGAAGGTCCTGAATCGTGAGGCGTGCTGTGACAACGCTTCTCAGAACTACCACCTGCCTGGACATTCTGAGCAGCTCAGAGGTGGAGGATGAGCGAGAGATGCATCTTGGGTGGGATCAGATGCTGGAGGGCTCTGGAGCCAGAGTAGGCAGTGCCTTGCTGAGTCCAGGGTGGGACTGGGAGAAGGACAGGAGGCCACTTGGTGTGGGCGGAGGCGCCACCCTGGTTGAGGAGCCCCGCCTCTGCATCCATCCTGACTGCTGGATCCCAGTGCTCTGGCTTTGTGAGTTTCCGCTTTTCTACTTGCATTTTACATAGAAGCTGCCCTTTGTGTTTCCTGAGGCTAACCCAGAGACTGGGTGAGGGGAGGTGACACAAGTTCGGGGTGTGAGGAGGTAGCTGGGGTCATGCACAGTCTGACACCACTGGTACCCTCTTGTCTCCTTAGCCACAGGCCTAATGATCGGATGTCTGGTCTACCCAGATGGTTGGGACTCCAGTGAGGTGCGGCGTATGTGTGGTGAGCAGACGGGCAAGTACACACTGGGCCACTGCACCATCCGCTGGGCCTTCATGCTGGCCATCCTCAGTATTGGAGATGCGCTCATCCTCTCCTTCCTGGCTTTCGTGTTGGGCTACCGGCAGGACAAGCTCCTCCCTGACGACTACAAGGCAGATGGGAATGGTACCTGTCTTCCTTCCTAGGGATATCCTTCCCTGGGGCTGTGGGTGGAGAGGTGGGTGCGGTGGTGGCTTTCGGAAGCCAAGTGTGTCTAGGCCCCTGAAGACCAGCAACCATGCCTGTCCTCCCTGAGAAAGGCCATCAGTGGAGTGTTGAAAGCTGGCAGGTTATTCAGAAAAGACCTGTGAGCAGGAAACAGTCCCAATATGGCTGAGGGAGCTAGATGGGGTTCCCCCGGGTGGCATGGAGGCTGGGTTAAGTCATAGGGATTGGCAGGTAGACAGGATGACGGGGAAAAAGGCATGAGCTGCTGGGGAAGGTTGTGCCCGGTAATATGTGGGGGATCTTAAAACCATGGTGGTGCTGAACGGACAGCTCCCGCACTCCTGTAGTGAGGGCTGCTGCTCTCCAACTCAGTCAGCTCCTGCTGATGCCAGGGCATGGGGATGGGGTGAGGCACATGCATCTCTGGGAAACCTTCCCTAATGCTTCACTTTGAACTCCTGCTGCCTGGGAATTTATGCCTGTCTCCATTTGGCCCGTCCCTCCTTCCAATTATCCTGAGGGGTTCTCCCAGTGTCTATCAATCTAGCCAGAGATCAGCGCCTGTCTTACAACCTCAAGATTCCCAAATGCTGTTGCTAGCAGGTGGCCACCATTACACCTGAGTCACCTTAGGGATCTCCCCAGCCATCTGAGAGAAAGTTCCATCACATCAGACCTTGGACCTGGACTATAGGCAGTGGCAACCTCTTATCCCCTGCTGGTTCCAGGGCCAAAGACACTGCATAGGAGACACTTGGAGGCCCAGAAGCCAGGCCTCCTCTAGCTGAGCCTGAAGCCCACCCTTTTCTGTGACTGGTGATAGGGACTGTACATTGCCAGAGATGGATGAGGTATCCTTCCTTCACAGGGAGGGACTCTTGAAGCTTCTGGGTCCCCCAAGAACCCTATTTAGGAAAAGAAAATGAAGTGTTTTACAGAGTGCCCTCCCCAGACAAGGCTGGGATAATGTTTGCTCACAGGAGCCCTGTGAGGTAACATGTGGGCAGGGGGGTGGGTCCCAGCCACACTCTGCTCAGATAGCATCTTCTCCAGAGTGCAGGCTTTCCCTGGAGAGTGAAACGGGAACACTGTATGTAGTTCCTTAAATCTGTCTTCTTATGTGCAGTGGGCTCTTAGCTGTCTGCAGTCTCTCATGTCCAGAAGATCCATTCAGTCCAATCCATTCAGTCCAAGAGACATGTTTATTCTTACAAACCCTCTCTGAAGAGCCTCTTACACAGGTGGTCTTACCCACTGATTAAAATGGCAGTCACCACCTTCTCCTTCCTTTTCTGGCTCCTCTCAACCCCACACACCTGTCTTCAGTCTTTCCAGATCTTTCTCCTTCCCATATTTTATTCCCCCACTATCACCCGGGTCTTACTTAGTTTCTGTTACAGCTGAGCACATCTGGTTAACACCCTTAAGTTGGAACTCAAGTTGGATAAGAAGAGTCAGATAGACTTACTTCTTCCCAGGAAAGTCATAGGCCTGGCTCAGCTATGCCTCTTCCTTTCCTGGAAGGAAAACATGCTGGCTCCTGCATCAGAATAGGGTTCAGTCTGGATCCCACTGTTAACTGGCTGCCTGGTTTTGTTGAACCTCCATTTCTTCTTTTAAAGCTCCCTCACACCGTTGTTGTTGGGTTTTTTGTTTGTTTGTCTTGTTTGTTTGTTTTTGAGACAGGGTTTCCCTGTGTAGCCCTGGCTGTCCTGGAACTCATTCTGCAGAGATCTGCCTGCCTCTGCCTCCCGAGTACTGGAATTAAAGGTGTGCGCCACCACCACCTGGCTCACTTTCCCTTTATTTTTATTATGTGTATGGTTCTTTTGCTTCATTTTGCCCTTTGCATTATATGTATGCAATGCATGGAGGCCAGGAGAGGGTGTCAGATCCTTTGGGGCTGGAGTTACACGCCGGTGTGACTGTCGTGTAGGTGCTGTGAGTGGCACCTGGGTCCTCTTAGCCACTGAGCCATCTTTTTAGGCCCTGAACTTCACATTCTGCATCCAAGCCTGTGAACCATCAAGTTCTATGCTTTCAATGAATTGATTTCATATCAGTTATATTAACAACAGTGAGGTTGGCGAGCATGTGGGAAGCACCAATGTCACTGGTGGAGACAGCCCTCTGTCCTCTCCAGTGCCTTTTCTTTTTCTATCACCTTTGGCCAAACCAGTACCACCCCCAATGCTGCTGTCGGCCCCACCGCTACAGTGCAGAAGTGTAAAGAGAAACCAGTCCAGTGAGGAAGGCAGAATTACTAAAGATGCAGCCGTCTTCTTGAAAGCCAACAAGGGGCTCTTTAGAAAGAGGAAGCTGAGTGTGTGGGAGGGTGCAGGGGGAAGGAATGAAAGCACAGGACTTTAATCCCAGTACTCGGGAGGGAGGCAGAGGCAGGTGGATCTCTGAGTTTGAGGGCAGCCTGTGCTAAACAAAGAAACCCTATCTTGAAAAATCAAAAAACAAAATAAAAAATAAAGATAAAGAAGTAGTTAAGAAAGGAGGATGAATGTGATGAGCCGGGAGCACAGAGATCCCCTGCAGATGGGCCCTGTCAGGAACACTACGTTCTCTTTCTCCAGAGGAAGTCTGAAGAACCAAGGTGCTGACAAGCAACTCTTCCAGCAGGTGAGTGTACCGGGAGCTGCCTCAGGCCGGGGTGTGGGGGGCGGGGGGGGGCGGGGGGGGCGGGCAGCCTCAGAGGGAGCTGCGGGACCTTCACTGGGGCAGGTGAAAGCAAACTTAGGCCTTGAGATGTAAAATAGTTACTCTCTGAAATGGGTGCAGCCCGGAAACAGAACAGAAAGTACTCGCAAGCCATTGTTACACTTTGAGCTCTTATTTTCAAATAAAATTTTAAGTAATTTGTAAAAAACAGGTTGGAAGACCTAACACAACAGGAAACAAGCCACGGACCACAGACGAAGGTGGTGGTGGGGACAACTCAATAAAGCTAATCTAAGACATAATAGAATTATTTGGCAATCTAAATATTAGATTTCTCTCTGCTCCTGCATAGCCGAAGAAAAAAGAGCTATCAACCAGTTTCAGTGTGATTCCCAAAGGTGCATTGTGTGCTGAGTTCCTTTTCTGTTTTGTTTCATTTTGGAGACAAGAGTCTCTCTAGGTAGCGTTGACCGGCCTTGAACTCTCAGAGATCCATCTGCTTCTGCTTCCCTGAGTTCTAGGATTAAAGGTGTGGCCACCGCAACCAGCCTCGTATTGATTTCTTTGTCTTTTAGCTTCCAAAATGATTTTGAAATTAAGAGAGAAAAAACAAAACAACAACAAAAAAAAAAACCCAGAAGTCACCTCTTTTCAAGTGTCATCTTGAATAACTGCTGTTTATTGAGATCAAGGTGGTCTTGTGTGCACATGAATTACGTTCATTTAAATGGCTCCTATTTTGGGAAGAGCCTTCTGTTACCCTGTTAAATCCTTGGCTCTGATGGTGGTGATGATGATGGTGGTGGTCATGCTGCCGATGGTGGCGATGAGGATGGTGGTGGTCATGATGAGCAGAGCCCCTTGTTCCATTTAGAGCAGTCCCGGATTTCAGGGACCGCTTGTTCAAAGGCAACTCTGCCATAGCAGAAGGGAACCAGAGACAGCTTTTCTAAATAATGTCCAGGAACAGGAAGCACCGTTGAGCATCTAATCTCCTCATGCGTGTCCAGTGCCCACTGTTAACCCCACATCGGAAGCTCTTTCCACCCATATCCTCATGTCAACAACTGTGCAGCCGTCAATCAGAAATCCACCGGGTAACGCATGTCTTTAATCTTATCACTCAGGAGGCAGAGGCAGGCAGGTCTGAGTTCGAGGCCAGTCTGATTTTCAGAGAGACGGGGGGGGGGGGGTTGGTGTGTGTGTGTGTGTGTGTGTGTGGTGGGGGGGGCGTGGGGGGGGGGCGCTACACAGAAATACCATCTCAAAAAAACAAACAAAAGTATACATAATTTACATCGTGTGCGTGTGAGCGCGTGAATGTGCACGCACCAAAGCACAACTTAGATTGGTTGTTTTTCTCCTTCTACCATGTGGGTCCCCAGTGTTGAACTTGGGTTTTACATACATGGGTTTTACATCTTGCTAGGCCCTGTATTTTTTAATTGACTTTAAAAAATGTCATTTTATAATCTAGCAACAGCCTCCTCCTCTTCCTTCTTCTCTCCTTCCTCTGTTCTTTTTCTTCCTCTTCCTTCTCTTCTTTCCATTTTTCAGGCCATTACCTCTGTGGCAAGGAAAATTAGAACTCGGATCTGTCAGAGATGAAAATTTCCCTTCGGCTTCCTGTCCTTGGCTCCTCCAGACCTGGGGCAGAGTCTCAGCACAGGGCAGAAGCCCCTAGTCTCCTGTTGCCCAGACAACTGTCTGCAGCATACAGTTCCTATAGAAGTGCAGTGATCCACGTGGGGACACTCAGGGGCTGAGTGGCAGAAGGGTGCTTCCTCAGAGACCCTGGTTTCCTTCCTAGCTAAGGATTCCCACCAGCAAACCATTTTATTCTTCGGTGGCCTCTCTGCTGTACGTTAGGTTTGTGAGTTCACGTCTAGACACCCGAACGGGAGCCTTCTGCCTTCTGCAGGGCCCCTCTGCCTCTTCCCTGCTCTCATGCTGTCTCAGAGAAGGGCGGGGAACAGAGACCAAACCCAGGATCAGATTCCTAAGCTCAATTTGACTTCACATTTCCCACAGTGCTCCAGCTGGAACCAGCTCCTAGCTTCATGAAAAGTAGATTTTCACAGGACTACGTGGCACTTTTGTGAGAAACTTGGGATTGATCAGATGGGTGGTTGTCTGCTGGCTTCAGTTTAGGTGACAGTTCACTGAAGCAAATGGCAGCACTACTCCCTGCAGGGGGAGCCTGTTAATGACCCTGAGAAACAGGATCTGGGCTTCCCCCACTTAGGAGAGCTGCCCTCTCAGGTGAAGGGGGTACAGTCATCCCTTGACAACCCACCCAGGGTGCTGCTTCCTCTGCAGTTCAGAGAGGCTTGGGAGAGCATCCAAGCTATCCTTGAATGGCTGGTGACAGTGCTGGGAAGGCAGTTCAGCGGGGACAGCACCTGCCCTGCATGTGTGTAGAAGACACTGCCCGTCCTCAGCACTCGAGGGAAAACAGCATATAAACTACTAGAATGGGATTTGAATGGGATTTGATTTTGTCACCTGGTCCACAGCAGCTGGCTTGCTTACAGAAATGATCACACCCATGTTCTTTTGCTAATACAATTTTTCAGTTTACAGTCAGGCCCTTAGCGCAGCACCCTCCCTTACTGTGTGTGCCACCCATAGTGGACTCCTAGGAGGCCAGACGTTTCCAGGAACCACTCTACTCTCAAGTTCTCCACAATGATGATACCGTGATGATCCAAAGAAGCTCCTAGGTGCGTGACACACCTGCAGGCCGGCTAATCCCTTAGAACCGCCTTTTTGCTCTACCTGAACGGAGACAGAATCCAGCCTCACCGCCAACAATGATTATGGTTCTTAGCGCTGTTTACGCAGATTTGCCTTTAAATTCTCAATGTCTCTAATATCATTCATCCTTGAAAATATGCAGAATAAAAACATCAGTGAAACTAATCCTTTTCTTACCCTGTTGCATATGCCTTTTGTGGTGGCCTCAGACTTGAGAACAGACTGTGGTGCCCAAGTCACCCAGTCAATTAGCTCTGAGCAGACAGGCAGAGGGAGGACCGGGAGGAGGCTATGCCCAGCATTCACAAGGCCCTGGATCTGCTCCCCAACACTGAAAAAGAAATAAAAGCCCATACTCAGGCAGGGTGGTACACGCCTAGAACCCTAGCATTTGGTAGAGACAGAGTGACTAGGAGTTTCAAAGCCATCTCTGATTGCTTTGGTTGCAAGTGAGACCACCCTAAACTACTGGAGACCCTGTCTCAAAAATTGACCAAAATCCCTCTAAACAGGCTGGAGAGATGGCTCAGCAGTTAAGAGCACTGACTGCTCTTCCAGAGGTCCTGAGTTCAATTCCCAGCAACCACATGATGGCTCACAACCATCTGTAATGGGATTCGATGCCCACTTCTGGTGTCTGAAGACAGCGACAGTGTACTCATATAAATATTTTTTTAAAAATCCCTCTAAACAACACAAACCAGACCTGGTAGAGCTCTGCAACTGTTGAGGCCTGGGGGACTTGGGAAGAAACCTTCAGTGCTCTCTCAGCCCTTACTAGCTCCCAGCCTGCTGGACCTGGACTCAGTTCCTCAATGGTCACCATCCTGTCACAGGCCACCCAGGCAGCTTGCTTCCCCAGAATGGTCCAAAGCCAAACAAGGCAGTGCTGGGGCAGGGGCGCGGTTGGGGGCCGGGGGGGGGGGGGTCACAGACAAAAGCCACCTGTCTTCTTAACCAGGTCTCCAGTGACTGGCTACCCATCTCCCATCCCAATCTACTGGCAAATCCATGAGCTACAGGGAGGTAAGAACTTCGGGGGCTTTTTGCGTTGTTTGCACATGTGTAAGTGGACGTATGTAAATACGAGTGCACCAGAGACCATGGTTTGGTGTTTTTCTCAGTAACTCTTCATGTTCGTTCCTTCTTCCGTTCACTCGTTCACAGGGCCTCGCTACGTAGCTTTGGTTGTCCCTACTTCTGTCTCTACTGCTGGGATTACAGTTGCCTGTTGCCATGCTCAGGCTTTTGAGCGCTGTATAGGTTCATGGGTACCCGAAAAAGGATTATCCATGACTTAACGCTAAAACCACCACAAATATAAAGGGAAAGACAAATTAAAACCTGGGCAACTACATGGAGCAAATAATAAAATGTCATTGAAAAACAAGTCCTAACCAAGGCATTCAAAAGAAATCACTCCAGGGTAGACATGGCTGCTCAAGAGTCAAAGGTCAGCCGTGAAAGCCTTGGAGTTCAGTTCTGGAAGTCATGGTACAAGGAGAGAACTGATCCCATGGCTGTTCTCCGACCCCACCCTCATCCAGCGCCTCAGCATGCGTGCCCACAAATAAGAACGGATAAAGAAAGAAGGAAAGAAAGCCAGCCAGCCTAGTATAGCCATGAGCAGCGGCCTTTAATCCTAGCCCTTGAGAGGCAGAGGTTAACCTGATCTACAGAGCGAGTTTCAGGACAGCCAGATAGTGAGACTGTATTAAATCTCTCCAATACTCCCTTCAAAAAAAACCAAACAAACAAAAACAAACAAACAAACAAACAAAAAAAAAAAAAAAAAAAAAAAAAAACCTCAAGCTTAAAGAGATAATAATAAATGTAAGTGTCCCATAAAACCAGTAAGACACTTGCTCTCACCAGTACTCCAACATGCTTGTTAAAGCAGCAAGTGCTCTCTTCTTGAGAGAGACCAGGTACAGCTGGAACTCCAGCAGTTAGGCAAGCCAAGGTCCAGAACGCAGCTTGGAGGGAGAGTTCTGGCCCAGCGTGTTCCCAGGGCCCGATTTGACATCAGCACAGATTACAACAGGCCTTTCAATGCTGTCAGCCTGCACCTTCTTGGGTGATATCAGGGACCTTAAAACCATGCTTCCCCTGGTTGCTGAGGTGTTCCATCTCTTAGGAATTTTACCACAGTGCAAGAAGCGAGTTAGGCAAGTAAATAAACACCCCACAGAACTGCTTCAATCCTGCCAGTGGCATTGTGTGGGCCAGTCATCTCTCAGACAGACAGGGGCAATGAGATCCTTCCCGTGGATGAGCTGCTGTGGGAGGGACGTGGGCACACGTGGACACCTGTGGAGGACACACTGGCACTTGTGGCCCTGTCTAGGGGATGGGTTCTCCCTGAACCTTAAGCTCCAGACTCAGCTAAGAAGGGCTGGCCAGCAAGCTCCAGAAACCCTGCTCCCACCCAAGAAGCTACCGTATTCTCACACCTGGCCTTGGGTGGTGCTTGTGTGGTAAATAATCACTGACATAAGCCATATCCCCAGCTCCTGAATGGGGGGCAACGATTTTCTTACAATTTTTAAAAATATGTTAATTCCACAATTAAGAGTTAGAGAAACAAAATTATAAAGCCCACAAGAGGAGGAGTGCCTGTGTTATTGTTTCATTGCATATTCAGTTAACTGCTTGGGCAACAAAGAAACCAAACTTGTGGAACCAAGCAGGTTATTAAATACTCTGTTTATTGATCTGCATTTGTGAGGACACAAACATCGCACTCAGTAGAAAGAATATAAAACATAATAGGGCGTATCCTTAACCAGGAGCCAACAGCAGTCCTGCAGTGAGACCTGGCCTTTATGGCATCAACTGTGCTCGGCCAAGCTCAGGAGACCATGGAAGCGCAGCTTCTGCCCCTGCCTCCTTCCACTCTCCCCAGGTTCTCTGGCTCCTCAAGCAGCAGGGGGAAAGCCCTTATTTGGTGGGACTTATTTCCGGAATGAAGTTCCAGGTTCTCCCCCCATTACAATTTACCTTGAGTCACTGATTCCATCAGGCCTGCTGTTGGCTTGTGTTTCTTGGTTAGGTTACCTTAATGTCACTAGGACTCCTAGGACCCCACAACTGAGATTTGCCGAGAAGAGTTTCAGGTAGGTCTGCTATTGCTTTAGATGTCATTACAGTTGACAACCCAGAGTGGGTGAGAACTGCTGTAGGATTGATTTCCCTGCCGTTATATGATGTCATCTGCTCTCTTTATACTTGATAGGTGCATAGATAGCCTGACTTAAAACTCTTTCTACAGGAACATGTCTGGTTCCAGATAACCAATCAAGAGCCAATGAATGACTGGTCAGTTCCTCAGGTGAAGTTGATGAGTTACAGGAAGCTGCTTGCTGGTGAGCCAATCCCGAGGGTGACCCCCCCAGTCTTCCACACAGGAAGGAAGGAGGCAGTGGTAGGTTTCATTCAGCTTGCTTAGGAGAACCTGGGCCTGCAACTCCGTGGCTTTGTCCAAGTTGGAAACGGAGCTGTTTCCACAGCATGCTGTAATCAAGACCCACTTGGTCCGTGCTAACATTTGCACACAGCTGTCACGAGATCCCAATCCTGTCCTTCTGATGCGTGCGTCACCCCAGGAACATGTGATGTTTAGGTAATCAAGTCTATGCAGGGCCACGCCCACAACGAAGCTCACAAAGCCTTCTGCAGTAAGAAAAAGCCTGAAGCACACTTCAATCATCTCAAACCCGATGTTAAAACCTTACATTATACAATGAAATAGCAGCACAGGACGACGAATGTCAAAACCAACAGGGAAAAGCATGAGGAAAGCATCATCCTCTATTCCCCTTGGTTCCTCACCCAGGGTCTCAAAGACCCCGAGCCTCTGAGAAGTGAGAACAGCAAAGCTACATGGAGAAAACTGAGTCAAGGCCAGAATTCTAGGCAAGGCAGGAAAGCTGTGGATGGAAGCAGAGAGCTGTCTGGGAAAGACTTGGAATGTGGAAACACTCCCTGAACCTGACAGCTTTGAAACCCACATCTCCTGTTTGGATCACCCCAAAGCTCATTGCAGGACAGTCCACTCAAGCTGAACAGGACAGGCTCCAGGAGGGTGTACTGAACGAGCAGACTGAAGTGACTGTTCTCAGGGCAACACAGGACACAGAGCAGGACTATTTCACAACACCTGAGGCTCCCAGGAATTGTAATTCACTGGTTCTATTTTGTCTACATTAAAAACCAGACTCAAGATTCCAGGAACTTGGTTGTGAGAAGATGAGAGAGGTCCAACAGCACTTTGAACAGTGATAAAATGGTACCCAAACTGGTTGCTCATCGAAAAATGTAGCATAAAAGTCGCAGGAAAAAAAATGTGAACATAGAAAACACAGAAAAAATCCAGGAAGATGATGCAGCCTGGATACAGCACATTTAATGTCTCTGCTGTTCACAGAAGAATCCACTCCCCTCCCCTCCTCGACCTTGTGCTGGCGGCGGGATGTGCACGAGAAAGGTGACTCTTAGAGTCAGAGAATAAAGAGGGTGGGTTCACGATCGATCTTCACAGCTCTTCTTAGAAAGGGCACTGACAAGCTAATGAGATGGCAGGGCAGAGGGTGAGGCTGTTCACACTTTTAGTCTTTGGCAGAGCCCAACCAAGGCCAAATTCACCTAGGATGCCCAATGGCTGTGGGGATTTCCACAGGATCAAGGAAGCAAACCCAAATGAACATGTTGGATTAAAAAAAAATAGAAACCCTTGAAAGAAAGAGCCCTGAAAAAGGAGGGGGAAGTGTGAGGGCAGGCTGGAGGGAGGGTCCATCGATGAGCCCTGCTGCAGCAGCAGGGCTGGCTTAGGAGTTTAGCCAAGGATGCCGGAGACACTCAGCAGCAGTGGCTCTCTTCTCAGGCATAAGCTCCAACATGGGCAGCAGGAAGTCTGTGAAGCCAGCAGCCTCCTCCTGAGACCACTCATACTTCTCCACCAGAACCTCCAGCAGACCCCAAGGCTTCAACTTGGTGATGTGTTTCAGGTCACCTGTAGGAGACAGCACAGGCTCAAACAGTCCCCACAGTCTCATGGTGTGTTCAGACATCGCCCTATAAGCAATGGTTCAACCTTCCACAGCTCAACACTCTAGTAAATGCTGCTTCACAATGAGGGAATGATTTACAAATAAAAGCTAACAGCATGACAAATACACACAATACATCTTTTCCCTTCAACAAATGGTGCTGGGAACCCGCTAGCCGTTGTGAGCCAGGCAGCCTCCTACCACTGAGGTGCGACTTCACTCTGAAGCTCCTTGGGGGCTATGTCACCCAGACTGACCTTTCAAGTCCTGGCTTCAGCCTTTGAGGCAGCTGGGACTAGGCCCTCTTCCCTGCCTGGACGAATAATTTAAAGCAGTCATTTCCTAACAGCTCCCCCAGGCAAACGCTAAGAACCTCCACTTGAGGTGACCGGAGGATGTTTTTTGCAGGCCATTGAACTCCACTCACACCATGATTGACTTTGCACACAGAAAGAACCCTGAAGAGCACTTCACCATTTTCCTGTTCAAGAGGTTTTGACTTTTTCTTTTTTTTTTTTTTTTGGTTTTTTCGAGACAGGGTTTCTCTGTGTAGTCCTGGCTGTCCTGGAGCTCACTCTGTAGACCAGGCTGGCCTCGAACTCAGAAATCCACCTGCCTCTGCCTCCCAAATGCTGGGATTAAAGGCGTGCGCCACCACCGCCCGGCGGTTTTTGACTTTTCTAAGGATGACTTGTGCTCAGGTTCCTCAGCACTTGTTACCAGCTGAGGAAAAGGGCGTGTGGCCCAATACACACCAGAGCAGACAGCTCTCTACATTGTGTGAGATTTGTTTCCCTTTCAGTCTCATCTTTGATGTGTAAGAAACACAAAATCAAACACAGTTTTAAGTAGGGGTGGGACACATACCTCTAACCAGGAGGACCAAGCCAGTCTGGAACAAATAGGAAGAAACCACCAAAACACAAACCAAACAAACCCAACAGTGTGGCTGAGCTGAGCCTCTGCCTATGCCATTCAGCACCCGCTAAGCCATGGAGTGTTCAAGGTGTCCTTCCCTGCTTTCTGTAGGATCTAGGGACCAAGGACCCAGAGACTTACTTCCTGTTTTAGACATTTCATCCCTTTGCTGACGGGGAAGACAAATGGTTTACCTTTTTTGGTGAAGAACTCCTTGGAGTATTTCCCCGCCACGATGAGCTTGCGAGGCACCTTCCCCAGCAGTTCTATGATCAGCGCGATGTGATCTGCACACATTTCAGGAGCGGGAATAACAAAATCGGCTTTAAACACAGCAGAGACTGGCGCGCACACCATTCTGTAAAGCACTGCATGCTTGCTTTCTGACCTAAAGCAGAAGAACTGTCTATCTAGTACAGGGTCCATTCCAAAGACAAACACCTCTGCACCCATCCAGGCAGAGATGTCTCCAGAGAGAGACCCAGAGTCAACCTTTCTTCAAGAGGCTCTGCTTCCTCAGATTGTGTCTCAGCTACTCTGAAAGGGATGGAGAATTCCTGTGACCATTTCCATCTGTGGCCAAAGGGCCTGCCTATCAGCTATGCAGCACGTGCCAGGTGGGCAGAGATAGAAGGGAGACAGCAGTAACACGCTGAGGCAGTGAACAAGGCTTTCCATGAATAGCTTCAAGGATTAGCTGGGCAAAGTGAGAACAAATAAAAGCACGATATTCAGGGAGCCCGTGGACACAAGTGTGCTGCCTGGCTGCAGGCTTCCTAAGCGTGGAGGCTCAGCCACACTGCAGTCACTGAGGCCATAAGCCAAGATGTAGTGTGTGTTTCAGGCAGAGGAAGCACCAGGTCAGCATGGCCAGTCCTCCACAACTGCTAGATAAATGACACACACTTAGCCAAGTCCAGCAGTTCCACCAGGGCTGAGGCGGAGCTGACTGAGTACCGACAGGTCAGAGAGGATGGAATTAATACAAGAGTTCATGTCTCTCCCTACTCGGTCCCTTCCACATATACGTTAATTTTCAGTTTGGTAGCAGAAGGTCCTACTCCATGTAACTCTGTCCACTGTGTGCATTCTGTAGCTCACACTTCAAGAGTATGAGTGACGAGTGCTGGGGCTGGATCAGGGCTCCCGTGTGTTAGGTACCTGAGCAGCTCTGCCATCAGTCTGTACTATCTTTTCCTACATGGCCTCCTGTCTATCTGACCCCTAATATAGACTGTCATGCTTATTTATTTATATAGAGAGACTCTCTTATTTATTTATAAGCTTTTTAGGAAAGGGTCTCAGTGTGAAGCCAAGGTTGGCCATGACCCTGTGATCTTCCTGCCTCTGCTTCCTTAGTGTCCTTAGCATCACTGTCCCACCTAGCTTTAGGCTGGCAACACTTCTCCTGTTTTTGGCTCTCATGCACACCCAGAACAGTACCAAAGGCCTTTGGGGCCAACAAATGATGTCAGTTACAGTGAAAAGCAAAACAGCTACACACGAACAGCTGGGCAATGGGAACTCACCTTCATCTCGAGTGTAATCCTCCCCTGAATGAGGCTCAAACAAATAGTCCCCTGTGGCCAGTTCAAAGGCCTATGGAAAAAGACAGCACATGAGAGCATCAGAGAAACAGACTGTTGTTGCAAAGCCTTCGCTATTTGATTCCAAACCTAGATGACCACTTGAAAAACATCTAAGATTGCTCCTGAATGAGAGCTATACACAATAAAATGGGGAAAGGAAAAAAGCACCAGTTAGTACCGATGTTGGATCTTTCACGGTGACTCTGTAGCTCGATGACACTGCCCTCTTCCAGCGACAGTTTTGCTCTGTGGCCAGCAAAGGGCACAGTGGGTGCCATGGTCTGTACATAAACCACTTGTGAGACAAGCAGCCCCATCCTGTGCTGAAATCCTAAAGTTGAAAATGTAATCTACATTCCAGATTACACTGAGACTTCCCTGACTATGTAGCCCAGGATGGTCTTGGATTCTTGGCAATCCTCCTGCCTCACCAGGCATAACAAGTCCTCGGCTTTCTCTCTTTGCTTACTGCTGGGACTAATGGAACAGCAATTAAAGTGTAAGTGTGTAAACCTGACACACAGGGGCCCTTCCCTGGTGGTGACATGTCCAGCAAATGTGACACAAACCTCCACCAGGCTGCCTTCTCTACGTCTGGCCCGGAATTTGTACCTTTGGTAACAAAATACCAAGCTAGTGCTTGTAGCCAGTTGAGCAGGAGCTGACTTGGAAAAGCCAGTACCTACCTAAGGCCACTGTGTAAAGCAAAGGCACTCTCTGAGGGACTACATCCTCAACCTGTCTGGTCTGGGTAGTCAGGGTCTTTTTGAGCACAGAAAGCTTCAGCTCAAGCTCAAAGCATAAGTGCACATACAGCAATGCCCACTGGCTGATGCTGACAAGCATAGACTGTAACAAGGGGAAAACTAAATCAAGAAGTAACATGCCCCAGCATAAAGCAGTGACTAGTGAATCCATTGGTGCCTGGGCCTCACACCCGACTGACCAAGACATCTGAGGAGTGGTCTAATTGCAGACACACCAGCCTTTCAGTGGTATCCCCAGTCTGCAAACAGGCCAAGGCTAAGAGCTTGAGAACATTAGTGATCTACCAATCCAGACACATTAAGGCCTCACAGTAACTGCTTTCAACTGACCCCGCCCCTGCCCATGGTTCCTGACACATCCCCAGTGACCAGCTGAGGCACTGCATCCACAGACAGGGAAGGCAGCAGGGCTTACCATGCATGCTGTGCTCCAGATGTCAGCAGGGGTGTTGTAGCCAGACCCTATCAGGACTTCCAAAGACCGGTACTGCCGAGTCTGGATGTCTTCCGTGAAATGCTTGTGCTGAAGGAGTCAACGAGTGGAGAACCTTAGTATCCATTTACTTTAAAAAGGAAAAACTAAGGCTTGCTTAATGATGGAGACTACAGTGAGCTCTCTGAACAAACTTCCAGTTAGCTCACCTCAAAGGTATCATTTAACAACCTGTTTTACTGCTACTCCAAATAACTAAAAAAACGAGCCTTAATTCAGTTTAGACATAAAGACTTAGGAACAACAATAGCTTTATCAAGAAAACCAAAAGCTAGAGCCAGTGTGAGGCACACGCCTTCAATCCTAGCACTGGGAGAGGCAAAGGCAGGCACATCTCTGAGTTCTACATGGCTGACCTGGTCTACACAGTGGGTTCCCAGCCAGCTCGGGTCACAATGAGACTGTTTCAGAAAGCGAAACAAAGAAACCCAAACCAAGCAAACAAACAAACAACAACAACAAAAAATAAAAGTAGGTAGAAAAGCCAGAGAGGCTCAGCAGGTAAGAGCCTGCCAGCAAGCCTACGGGAGAGCGAGGGCACTGCCTGCTGCGACTGTTCTCTGACCTACATGCTGTAGCACACTGGAACTGGACTGTAGACTCTGGAAGAGGCAGAGTCTACAGTCCTGCAGGACAGGCAGCCAGACGGCAGGGACAGCGTGGCGTGGAGGAGTGCTCCAGCTGGGAGCACGTGAGCACAGCAGCGAAGACACAGCTCATGGCTACTTTAAAAACGGGAGAGGAGGAGCTGGGCCTTCAGGGACAGTCACTGAGAGCACACACGCAACTTGGAAACAAAGGCCAGGGCTGGTAAGATGGCTCAGCAGGCACACATCCCAGAGAGGACCAACTCCAACAGGTTGTCCTTGGACCACTCATGCACATCCAGTCCCCTCTCCTGCTGTCACCTCTCACACTCCCCACTCATGCACATCCAGTCCCCTCTCCTGCTGTCACCTCTCACACTCCCCAGGGCTTCTCCTGCCGTGGACTTCTAGTCTTACTTCACTGTAATGCACACATAAAGTATTTCAAGTCATCTGTGTCATTGAGGCTTGCTTTGTGTTCCAGTATATGGTATACTTTAGGTACTAGTCCCTTCTACTTTAGGGACTAGTTCTATAGGCTAAGCATATACCTTCTGCAGGGTCTGGATGGTCAGAGTGACACACCAAAGCTCCCCGCTACTGCTGTGCTGCTGTCCCAATGCGCTGTCCCCGTGGCCAGTATGAAGGGATTTTCCTTTCTACTGACTACTGGGACACTCCGTCCTTTGTGAGTGCCCCCTGCCTGGAACACCTCTCCTCACCGCCTTACCTAAGGTCACACCTGTCCTTAATGCTGAGCAATCTTGAGGAACAGAGTGATAGTTGCTGCTGTTTGGTCCAACCTGTTCATCTTTCTCTTTGTATTCTCTAAGAAATTCATGTCCGTCTGCCATGGCAGTCTACACCTTCAATCCCAGCACCGGGGAGGCGGAAGCAGGCAGATCTCTCTGAGTTCTAATCCAGACTGGTCTACACTGTGACTTCCAGGCCAGCCAAGGCAACATAGTGAGACTCTGGTTCCCAGCACCCACATGGTAACTCACACCCAACCTTCTGTAACTCTAGTTCCAGGGGATCTGACGCCCTGTTCTGGCCTCCTCAGGCACTAGGTGCACAGACATACATGTAGAAACACACACCCAAATTTTCTGCATGCATGTATCTGTGACTGCATGTGCGTGTACCCAGGGAGCTGTGAGGGACGTTGATGCCCTGGAGACACAGCTACAGGAAGTTGATCTGTCCACTGTGGGTGCTGAGAATCAAATTCTGGTCCTCTGTAAGCAGTAATTGCTGCTCTTCACTGTTGAGCCATCCTGTCATCTGATCTGTGTCCTTGAACTGTAGCATTGAGACCGTTCACATTCAGAGTAGTTCTTAAAAGATGTGTGCTTTGTCTGTATTGTTTGGTGACGTCCCATTCCTCCCCCTTAACTAAGACCACAGTGTAGCCTTGCAGCATTTCTCGACTGCTCTGCAGTAAAGGAAGCATCCTTCACGTGTCTTCTGGAGTCAGGCTCAGCAGCTCTGGCCCCGCTTCTGTCAACTCCCTGTTTCAATTCTGGTGCCTTTAGTGCAGCTGAGTGCAACCTATTTGTCACAACACAGAGCAGCAAGGATCTTTTCTGCTTTAGCTGTCAACAATGCCTTCTCTGCCTCTGGAATGACATGACATTCTTCTCCAAGTCCACAGTTGGATGTGGTCTTATCACTGTGCCCAGACTCCTCTGTGGCACTGCTGCTTGCCGACTGACTAGCCTGGCATTCCTCTAGCATGTTTCTGTCTTGGCCTTGTCTTCACTCACTCCATTGGTGTGCATTCTGAACAGCTTTTGACTGACTTACTGTGATCTGCAATGACAGTCTTTTTTCTTTTGGGTTTCAAGATAGGGTTTCTCTCTGTAGCCCTGGCTATCCTAGAACTCTCTGTAGACCAGGCTGGTCTTACTCAGAGATCCGCCTGCCTCTGCCTCTGGAGTATTGGGGTTAAAGGCATGCGCCACCATTGCTGAACTATGCTGGGACTTTTGCATGTGGGGCTAGATTGTTGATTTATAAATCACCTTTTACTCTTTGTGAGGGTGTGTCTGCAATGCCCAAGCAGGCTGCTGTAGGGCTGAGGTATCATTTGTCTTCTATGATACTGATTTGATTTCCCGGTGCTTCTCTGAAATTAAGTAATGCCTGCAAGCACTCACTGCCAAAGGGCAGGTGGGCAGGAGGCACGAGACATACCCACTCAGTGTATTCCTAGGACATAGGTAAGAACCTGGCACATGAGTGAAAAAATCTATTTAAAGTCAAACCTGCACTGTCTCCAAACCATACACAGGTGTAAACTAATATAAGAAAAAGGCAATCAAGCAAATAAACCTCAAAACAACACAACCACCACCACCACCACCAAACTCACGGTGTTCTGGAAATCATATAAACTCCCATTATTGAATGCCAGATGTTGGCAAGTTGAAGCAATGAAAAGGTGAGAAGCGACCAGGGTGCAGCCAGGCAGGACAGCAGTGTGGACATGTGGAGGCACTTGCCAGTATGTCTGCTGAACGCAGAGGGGTGAAGGAAGACCTTACAGACACTCAGCAGACTTATGGGAAAGAAGGTCCCCAGGGCTAGGGAGTGGCTCACTTGGGCCTGAGTGAGACTCCAGCTCCCACATGGACGACAGGCCGGGAAGGCACACAGGAGGCTCTCAGGCCCCAGGCAGGTCAAGCTAGCTGAAAAACGACTAGGCCCAGGTTCACTAAGAGACCGAGTTAACGGAGGCTGCCCAGAAACAGGAAAAATCCTGGGTCAGGTACAATAGATAGTACATGCCTGTAAATCTAACAGTCGGGAACTGAGGCGGGAGAGTGATCTCAAGTTGGAGGTCAACTGCACACAGAGAGGTCAAGGCCGGCCTGGTCTACTGTAAGATCTTAAAATTCCTAAAATACAGCCTGGTGGTGGTATTGCATTCCTTTAACCCCAGCTGAATTAGAGGTTAGCTTGGTCTACAGAGTGAGTTCCAGGACAGCCAGGGCTACACAGAGAAACCCTCTTGAAAAACAAAAACACTCCGGGCAGTGGTGGCGCACGTCTTTAATCCCAGCACTTGGGAGGCGGATTTCTGAGTTCAAGGCCAGCCTGGTCCACAGAGTGAGTCCAGGACAGCCAGGGCTACACAGAGAAACCCTGTCTCGAAAAAACCAAGGTAAGTAATGTAAGACTTCTCGCACAAAGCTTTTGACACAGCAACTCCTTATGGACCTGACTTCAGGGCAGCCGCACCAAGGACAGCATATAGAGACACCACCACTTGGACACATGTCCCATCACTGCATGGCCAACCCAGTCTCCAAACGATCACTGGTAAACAAACTGTTAACTGAATCTAGAAGGATACAACTTTAAAGCCAATGTCCATGCTGAGGTTGGGTGCCTCCCACACTTATATCTGGTGAGTGTGGACAAACAAGCAGACTGACTGAGGCGAGGAACATAGATGGGGGGGCGGGGGAGATTGTTTGTTTGTTTGTTTGTTTTCCCACATGATACTTTCATAAATATATCAAACTTTCTAACAGCGTCTCCATTAATCCCAGTACTTGGGAGGCAGAGGCAGGTGGATTTCTGAGTTCCAGGCCAGCCTGGTCTACAGAGTGAGTCCAGGACAGCCAAGGACTACACAGAGAAACCCTGTCTCAAAAAACCAAAAAAACCAAAAAAAACCAAAAAAACAAACAAACAAAAAAAAAACCAAAAACAAACAAACCAAAACAAACAAACCAACCACCCAAAACAGTGTCTCCGGGTCTGCCCTCCCCCAGTCAGCTCAGACCCAGTCAGCTGGAGCAGGGTCTGGGGTGGTGACTTACCACCCAGCAGGCATTTCCAAGGTCAGCAATCTTCACTTTGAGCTTTTCTGCGTTTTTTGGCTCAAGGGGATTAATAAGAAAATTTCCAGCAGAGAATTTTCCTACAGACAACAGCCATTATCAGTAAGAGTTCAAATGAACACAAGATACCCTAAGGTCAACCCACGTCTCCAGGGTGAGACTCAAGTCTGCCCCTCAACCCTAGGCAACCTCTAAAGCAGCTTTCTAAGTAAGGCTCAAGTTTCTAGAGCATAAAGTCCCTGCGGAATGCTGGCTGAAAGGCATTTAGAGCTATCCACAGATTTACACACTGGCAGTAACCTGGACTGTGCTACCAGATGTAGCTCAGGGGTAGAGTTCCGGCCCAGAGACAGGGTCGCCCACCCCATCCCCACCCACCACTGTAAATAACAACACCTGTCTCCCAACCCAAAAACCAAACCAGACACCAGCTATAAAAATGCAGTTTTACAAAAACTTTGGCAGTCGTCTGTCTAGACATTCAAGAGCTCGTTGTGCAGGAAGAGCCAGGGAGGCCTCTATGGCACCTTTGCTATCCAGTGCACCGTTGTGCTCCTGCTCCTGCTCCTGCTCCTGCTCATCCCCAGAAGGTATGTCTTCCCGAATGCTCTCCTGGAGGTGGGTGATGTCCTGGCTTGTGAGTGGCTGCTCTACCGAGGACTGACACACCATGGTCTCAGGCACCTCAGAGGCTGCAGGTGTGCAAGAGTCTGTTTCTTGAGATGGACTGCTGTCTCCATTTGGGGAGTTTGAGAAGCTAGATGCCTGCTTCAGAGTGTGGACACCACAGTCATTAGCATTTCGCAGGTCCTCTCTAAGCCTCAGTGTCTCGTTATTACTGTTCTCAGTGTAATCGATGACTCCAATCACTCCGTTGCAGTTCACGTCTGGGGCGCCGCCCTCTGCAGCTCGCTCCCCGAGGGTCTGATCCTGGCCAACGGAACTTGACTCTTCTAAGGAACAAACAGAGAAGGATGCATGAGTGCATGTGCGAGTGAACAGCAGCACAATTCTCACAAGACCGACACATCCTCTAGAGCTCACACTGACACCAGCAGCCCTCTAACACTCCTGAGGGAGGACAAGACCTCATCTCTACCCAAGGCTCCAGTCTACCTCCACTTGTGAGGAAAGCCAGTTACAGTGCAGTATCTGCCACTGCCTACATCAGGCCAAGTGGACCTTTCGGACACCCCCAGAGATGAGCTGCATACACGAAAGCAAACATCACAAACAAGATAACCCAGTGTCAAGTGTGCCATCAAGTCACTGCTGCAATGCTCTGTTATACCAAGGTTCTCTTGGGTCAGTTTATTAGGTGGGTTCTCTGTCAAGGGTCTTTCAACAGGACTCTCTGATTCTTCTTGCTTGTTAGGTCTTTTTTGCCCAGGGCCCGACTCTTTCTCCATTTCCTCAATTTCCTGCATTCGCTTCTCTAGTAATTCTGCCTGGCGCTTCTGCTTCTTCTTCAATTTCTTCTTCTTATTCTTTGACATTTTGTCAGCCTGGGCGGAGATTACAAACAGATAAAGCCTTCAGGTGGCTAATCCATTACCCCTGGTTGGAGACAACTTTTAACTTTAATTATTTCCTAATTAATTTCCACTCTTTCCCTAGTATTTCATTAATGTAAAATCAGCAGATTTTCTATGAAACTGAATAAAAAGGACATTAATAACAGGTCTTCATCTTCTGTGGTCTGTGGGGCTGGTTACTCAGACACCTCTATTACCGAAGCCTCATCAGTACAAACTTGTTGAAGACACGATGAAATTTTTTGGAGAAAAATCACAGAAGCGCAGGAAATACGTCTTTTTTGTTTAGCTTCCAAACTCTAAACAAGCTATGACCTCCACATCACACCCATGCCCAGCGCCCAGAGCAGAAGTGAACACAGAAGCACTGTGTGCTCATACTTACTGGCTTAGGTTGTGGAGCAGTGCTGACTGAAAAGAAAGGAGACAAAGCAGGTGAGTGCCGGAGGCAGGCAGGAGGCAGGCTCAAAAAGACACTGCCAGAGGAGGGGCTTCCCCACAGCCTACATTATCTAAGTGACACCCAGGGAGCTGCATTATATTTAAAGAAAACAATCAATACACAGAAAGTGGCCAAACTTTAAGTGGTTTTGTGTTTTAAAGACAGGGTCTCACTATGTGGACCTGGCTGGCCTCAAACTCAGAATCACTTGCCTCTGCTGAAATTAAAGACACAAGCCATCCTGCCCAGCTGAGCCACAGTTTTAAAGATTGAAATGTTCTCTCCACAGCGCCATCTGTCAGAGTCCAGTTTCCATGGGCCTCAGCTGATGCTGAACATGCCAGCACCCCGATTCCCAACCACAAGCACTCCGGGCTCCCACCCCTCCACGCTTCCGTTTAGCACCGTAACGTATAGTTCCTGTGTGGCTTTGTGTACACTGGGTGGATGTCGGGGACGGAGAACAGCTCTATGGTTCTAGGGAGCAAACTCTGCTCACCACTTCTGCACCGAAAATGCCTTGACCTGCTGGCTCACCTGCTAGCTCAGTCAGCTTTCAAGGGTAAGCTAGGTGACACCAAAAGCTAAATAAACAGTCACCACGTGCCATGTTGTGGGAACAGTTTGGCTTAGATGTTCATCTACCTTCCTAAAGCACTTGCAATTGTGGTTAAAAGCAGGATATAAAACCCACCCTCTTCTCATCTTACAAGACTGAGCCCCAGTCAACAACCTTCATCTCCTCTTTGTTCTTCTTTCAATGAAGTGTCAAGAAAAGTCTTCAACTACAATCAAAACTCCAATAACTGAAGTCTGCACTGTTTATGGAAAGCAGCAAGCAGCAGTCAGAACTACTGAGCACAGCGCTATGCCACTCGCTCCGCCTGGCTGCAACAACGCAAGTCTAGCTCCCACAATTCCTGTCTAACTGGGCCAAGGTCTCCTCTATAAAGGCAACCCAGCAGCGCTCCCTGGCAGTGTAAGTGAGCACCAAGAGGCAAATACACAGCCAGCCACCCAGGGAGCACCCAGTGTCACACACAGTCACAATCAAGGCACCAGGGAGACAAAGGCAGAAAGATCAGGAGTTCAAATTCAGCCTGGCCTACTGTATAAGAAGACTCATCCTAAAAAATTAAAACGAAGGAAAACCTGGTTTAGCAGGTGCAGACAGTTGCTGTCTAAGTACCTGGGTCTGATCCCTAAGACCCACATAGTAGAGAGAACTCCTGAAAGTTGCCCTAACATCTACATATACAAATCCACACGCCCCTTCATAGAAATTCAATACAAATGTAAAAGCCCACCAAATAAAAACACTTAAAACAATAGTAAGTCAGCCATTTTACTATATCAAATATTTTTATCTAAAAAAATAACCGCTCATTTTCTTCCCATTTGGAAGATACTGGTCTCTTTAATGTTGCTACTATTGCCAAAATATCTTATCGGTGAGTACTATTCTGTTGTCTTGTGACCAAAGGAAAAGAAATTCCTAAGGGTCTGACTCAAGCGAAGCCCCCATGTACCTGCAGAGCCCGATGGTGGGGGAGCTCCAGACCGCTGCCACTCTGTGGCCTCTGCAGCCAGCCTCCGGATGTACTGCTCATTCACAGACAACAAGATGTTTTCTGGTTTGATGTCAGTGTGGATGATCCGGCACTTGGTGTGTAAATAATCCAGACCCTGGAGCACCTAAACGGAAACAGAACAGGAGCCTCCTTAATACAAGCTCCAAGTGTGCTGGAAAAGAAAGAAATCACAGCACAAGTTTTAAAGGGGGCCAGCAGTTAAGAGCATTGGCTCTTCTTCCAGAAGACCCAGGCTCATTTCCCAGCAACTATGTGACAGTTCACAACCACCTTAAACTCCAGCTTAAGGGAACGCCCATCTGGCCTCTACCTATATGTGATGCAGACATGGAGGCAAAACACCACATACATAATTAAAAACAAAACAAAAACAAAACTCACAATGCCAAGCTTTTGTGTCTCCACACTCGCATGCACCGAGTTACTTCCCGGCCCTAATCCTTAGTCTCTATTTTGTCAAGAGGAAACACCTGACATCTTTATATAAAGATACCATAAGCCAGGTGCGGTGGTGAAACCCTTTAATCCCAGCACCCAGGAGGCAGAAGCAAGCCCGAGTTCTGGGGCAGCATGGTCTACATAACATAGTCAGAGGGTGGGGTCCCACACATCAGTGACCAGGGGTGAGGGTAGGGTCCCACACATCAGTGACCAGGGGTAAGGGTGGGGTCTCACACATCAGTGACCAGGGGTGAGGGTGGGGTCCCACACAGCAGTGACCAGGGGTGAGGATAGGGTCCCACACATCAGTGACCAGGGGTGAGGGTGGGGTCCCACACAGCAGTGACCAGGGGTGAGGGTGGGGGTCCACACAGCAGTGAGCAGCACACATACTTGCTGAATGATTTTCTTGACACAGGGCAGTGGAAGCCCCTGATAGTTGGACTTGATGATCCACTTGAGTAGATGATGCCCCAAAACTTCAAACACCATGCAGATGTCTACGAGCTCATTAAGGAAAAGGGGGGGGCAAGAAAGCAGGTAATGGGTAGACTCCAGCACAGAAAGAGTCTTTTCAGGCACACAACTACTTTAAAAAGCTGTCAATAATGACACTATAATTAATGACACACACCAGAAAATGGTGAGAAAAGTCAATTTATGACTAGTCATACGCATTTAATATATACACACATTCATATGTCAGATGGTGAAAGCAAGGACTGGCCTGGCTCTGCAGACAGAGCCAGGTTCAAGGGCTGAGGAGATCCAGGCTCCTCTCAGAATTACTAGGATAACACCTACTCTCATAGGCTCAAAATAAAGAACAAAGGCAAGATACAAAACTTAACAGAAAGGGGAAGGTGGCAACACGTTTTTCTTTGTCTGCAGTGGAGTGGAACACACCTAGTGTCTGTGAGATAAGTGCCTCAGCTCGGGGCTAGCCCTCCCTGAAACTTTTATAAACACAGCTTTGACTACAGCTGTCATGTTCAGCCTGGTACCACGCACTGCTCTAAATGCCTTGTGCTGCCCACCCACAGCTTCACAGACAGGAACTCGGAGCTGCAGGCCTAGCCTGCTAAAAGGAAGCCTAGGCTCCCTGAGATAATGGCCATGGAACAACTGAGGAGCAACAGGAAGCATCTTGCTGTTGCTAACAGGACCATGCTTCTATGTGGCCCAGACTGCCTAGAACCAGGCTGGATGGAGAGGCACCGGCACTCTGCAGGACATTGTAAGTGAACACACTACTTTAAGATGAAGGTTACCACACACAGAGTTCGAGGAGAGGCAGCACACCTTTACTAGAGAATGCCAAAGCCAAGTAATAAACAATGGTGTGAGAACACACAGCTGTGGACTCAGCCTCCCGGGGGACCTGGAGACCACCTACTAGACCAGTGTCATACAAAGCATGTCACCTCCACAGCAGGCAAGCCTGATCGATCCACTCGCATCATGTGTTGGCACAGTATGAGAGACAACCCACATCCCTCACAGTACAATGGACAAAACTGACTAAAACAACCACAGACCCAAGTTAAGGCATCTGACATGTGGGATCTATTTGAGTTCTATTTGCCCAATTCAAACAGACAAACCTAAACAGATGACAGTGGGCACTGGGTGACAAGGGCAGGAGTCCTTCAGGAGGAAGGTCTTGAGACTCTGTGAGTTGTGAATCTACAAGTCCCAGGCGGCAACAGCATAGAGAACAAGGTACTAAAGGGAAAGCTAGACCACCATGGTGGACATCTGCTGATGCCCCTTCAAGTATTCAAGAGTGCTCAAGTACCCAAGAGAGGAAACAACAGGCAGAGAATCACCAGGAAGGATGGGACGGGAGGAGGACAGTAACCAGCTTCCGCTCAAGAGCTGCAGCACTGTTCCCACCAGAACAAAACAAAAACCAGAGACTTTCAGTCACAAGGTCCTGGGTAGAATATTCAGGAAGGTCTTGATGGAGTATCAAGGGGAGTGGTCACTTCTGGACCAACCCTGTTTGGCCCAAACATAAATGCAAACTTTGAAAGGCTACAACTATTCTGCAAGTAACACAATTACATCCTAGAGTAAGTCCCAAAGATTTGTAGGGCTGTCAAGTGTGCAGCGCATGCCGGGAAACAAGATGCAGCAAACACCAAAACTGGAGCAGTGACCACTAGCTGCAACCTAACCTCAGGCTAACCCAGAACCAGAGAAGCTAGACTCAGCAGACAAAGCTAGGAGGAGGTAAAGTTAAACACTGTGCCTGGAACCCTAGCACTCAGGTGGAGGCAGGAGGATTGAAAGCTATGAGTAAGCATATGAGGGACTGCTCAAAAGAGAAAAAGTTCAATAACAAATGGTGTTAACAGGTTAGCTCCAGAGTGAGTGTAAAGGCACCAGTTCGGGGGTAGGAACAGAAGGCGGGACTAGAGAGGAGGCTGAAATGGAAACAGAAGCCAATGCCACTCCTGCGCCTGGTTTGTGAGGAGCTGAGCATAGGACGGCATAAGCAGAGACAAAGTGTCGGCCAAATTCCCTGTGATATGAACACACTGCAGCCTTGTGAAGTCTGAAGGACAGAAAGCCCAGCTTGTAAGTGCTCCAGGAACTCCAAGCAGCAGAACTGCTAGAGGGCTCAGGTCTTGGCAAGGGCAGAAGAAGCATGGCTAAACTGTCATTCTCCTGACCAATAGGCAGAGAAAAGTACAGAAGCTCCGTTTGCATGGAGATACCCACAATTCCTATGTAGTTGACTCTGGTTGTTTGAATGAGATTGGCCTCCGCAGGCTCAGGCAGGGAAGGATTCGGCGCCTAATTAAAGGGTGAGTCACTGGGGAGGGCTTTGAGACTTCAAAAGCTCACACCAGGCCTAGTGTCTTTCTGTGCCTGCCACCCAAGGCCCAGGATGTAAAGGTCTAAGCTCTCTCCAGCACCATGCTGGTCTCCATGCTCCCCATTATCAGGAGCCTCTGACACCTTGGCCTACGAAAGTAACAGATAAAGCCCACAGTCATCTGATGCAGGAGTTATCCTGGAAAGGCCTGTAATGGTTTACAACACCAGATACACCCCTGATGGGGAGCTGAGATTTCATCACACACAAACACAGGCTGGTACTAGCCAATTAACAAGAGGGGTCTGTGTTTGGATGACACTAAAATGTCTATAGGTCATTGGTCATGGTTAAGTTCTATTCTATGTGAGAATTACAATTTACTCATTCTAAGCCTGTTTTTCAGCGAACTGGCGGTGGCGCAGCCCGTAAGGCGCCCGCCTGCAGAGGGCGCGGGTCCCTGCGCTCTCTCTGACCCGCGTGTTCAAATCCCGCTCGCCTCCTCCCACGTCTCGTGGGGGGGTGGGGGGGGAGAGTCTGTTTTCCACGTGCAGGTTTGTTTCACTTTCCTTTACCAACCTCTGGTGGGCTGAGACGGAGCCTGACTGGTTGAGACTGTTAAAGGTTTTGGTGGCTCTTTCTCAGGGATAAGCACTTCTGTGCTCCAGAAGACAGCAGTATATTGTAAGAATGTCCTGAAACACGGGACACACATTTGCTGACCCACGACAGGTCAGTTAGGCTTTCTATTGGAAGAGCTCTAAGTACGCACAGAACCTTGTGTCAGTCAGTGATCCACGAGGTAACACTATGCTACGACCTCACAGTGGTCGGCGGTCACGGTGGGTGCTGGGCACTTCTAGATTTTGTTAGAGCAGAAGCAGACACCTCAACGTTTGGGAACAATGTTGCAAACTATTTTTAATCAATTTTTAAAGATTTATTTATTTACTATGTATATAGCAGTCTGCCTGCAGGCCAGAAGAGGGCATCAGATCCCATTACAGATGGTTGTGAGCCACCATGTGGTTGCTGGGAATTGAACTCAGGACCTCTGGAAGAGCAGTCAGTGCTCTTAACTCCTGAGTCATCTCACCAGTCCCCCCCCCCCCCCCCCCCCTTAAAACTACCTTTTCTAATCAGGTTAAATCTAGATGATGTGAAGCTGTACTTTTACTGTTAGTTTTTTTGGAGGTAAGGGAGCCTGAATCATGAATTAGCTGCTTTGGGTGTTCCAGATGGCTCAATGGGTTAGAGCTGCAGAAACACTTGCCACCAAGCCTGACTTCAATCCCCAGTTCCCATATGGTGACCTCTTTTGACCTCTGTAAGTATGCCATGACATTTATGAATAGAATGTAAAGTTAACTAGGTTCTGTAGGCACAATGACTGCAGTAAGAGCTATCTGCTACTCTCAGAGAGATGGGTATAATCCCATGGGGGGGCATGCTACTATGTATGATTGCCTAAGATTACGAAACAGGCCTGAGGGGCTGGAGGGATCACTCATAGTTAAAAGCAGGCTGTTTTCTAGGACATGGATTGACTTCTAGGCCCTACAAGGCAGTTCAAGCCCTTTGTAACTCTAGTTTCAAGGTATCCAACACCCTCTTCTAGTCTCCATGGGCACCACACTATGTGCACATAAAATGAGACAATGCGCAGACACATGAAGTGGACACAGAGGTGCACAGGTGTCCACAGCCACCGCTGCCTTCCTTCCCTAGTGGATCAGAGTCCTATCTCAGCTCATGACTGTCACTGGAGCACAGCGGGACACGCCCACTGCACAACTTATGTACCCACCCGCCCAATAAGAAAATCAAAGTCTCTTCCAACTCTAAAACCTAAATTTAGATTGTTACTTTTTATAATAGGATGCAAACAATCATTCCATTTAAATTCTTTTTACTTATCTTACTTTATGTACATGCTGTATTCCCTAAACCTATGCATGTACTCATGAGAGTGCAGTACCCACAGAAAGAAGAGGATATCAGATCTCCTGGCACTGAGGTTACAGATGGTTTTGATCCACCCTGAGGGTGCTGGAAACGGAGCCCAGAACCCCTGAAGAGCAGTGAGTAGCTCTTAACACCTGCCCCTTCTCAAGCCCCCATGTAAGTTCTAAATGTAACAGATATAACCAGCTCACTGTCTTTACCACCAAGGCCTGGTAAGTAATGTATGAGAAGCACCCTAAAAACTGTATAGCCATTATTCTTCATGAAATCCTGCCAGGCAGGATGGGTCACATTCGTGACCCCAGCCCTGGGGAGAAAGAAGCAAAAGGACTCCATTTGAGACGGGCCTGAACTACATAGTAAATTCAAAGTCAGTTCTGGGCACCATGGGAAGTCCCTGTCTCCTTGTCTTTTGTTATTAAAAACAAACAAAAACCCAAAACAAGTACTTCTCTTAAAGTTTCTGTGCTCATCTATAAAAATTCTAAGACTTTTATTCGGTTACCACAAACCTACTTACTATTTTTAGATTTTGATATTCTTAAAAAGGGGCATTGCCTGTATTCTGGCGTGTCCACAAAACAAATATAGACACAACCCACACCTGTGTGTCAAGGCACAAAATAAAAAGATTGTTTTATTACTGTTTACCTTGAACAGAGACACAGGCAGCATCTTTCTCTGGTAATAATTATTTTATGATGAATTGAGAGTAAGTTCCTGGGCTGGTAAGATGACATGGTGGGTCTAAGTACTTGCTGATCAAGTGTGACTATCTGAGCTCCATCCCCACAGCCCAGGACGCACGCATGCACGCACACATGCACGCACAGATACACCACAGAATACAGGGCTGAAGAGATAGCTGGGCAATTGGGAACACTCAGGGAAGCTGGGTCCAATGCCCAGCACCTGTGTGAAACCTCACTTCCAAGTTACCTGGTGGCCTTTTCTGCTCTCTGCACACACTGCATCCATGGGGTGCACACACATACATGAAGGCAACACACTCTTACACAGAGCTTAAAAAATAGTAACACTGAAAAGAAAGAGAAACTGGAGTTTTTAAAGGATACGTGTTCCATTAACGCCTGATATCTTAAAGTCATCTAGCAGTTGAACAACCATTTCTCCATTTGGATCACTCGGGTCTGAATTGCGGACCTGTGTTGGGAAGAAGCCATGTTTAGCACAAGTGAAGCAGTCCGGTTCGTCAGTCAACACGGAGGAGCAGACTGTCTGAGCCTCTTCCCCACACTGTTACAATTTACCATAAAAAGGAAAAGAAAGGCTTTGGGTAAGATAAACTTGTGTTTCAAGTTATCAACGATCAATAATTACAGTATTTGTTCTAGGCCTGCATGCAGTTCTCAACCTATGGATTTCAGGCCTTTGGCAAACCTGTCTCCAAATAATATTTACGTTATTATGATACGTAACAGCAGCAAAACTAGTCATGAAGTAGAAACAAAAATAACTGCATGGCTGGGGAGGCTGAGAAGCACCGCTCTAAGCCGTGTCTCCTTAGACAGTCTCAACTATGTAGCCTTGACTGGCCTTGAATTTGCTACATAAGTCAGGTGGCTTCAAACTCAGAGATCCACATATCTCTGCCTCCCAAGTTCTGGAACTAAAGGCGTCCCGTGCACCGCCACACCAGGCAGGCTACATTTTTACAAAATAAAGTAGGCATCACAAACTTACATTAACTTTTCTTTTGACCAGAGTATGAAGACATTCATGGTATTGTATGTGGCACATAAAACATGCTCAATAAAGTTCTGCTTACTTGATAGCATATGAAGATTGCAAGATAGATCTAGCCACTGAATACCCAATCCCTACAAGATGCAGGAAACACACAAATACCTCTAAGCCCGCAGAAACCCTGCTCTGTGATGCTGAGATACAACCCATGGCCAGGGCACCACAGCCAAGGGTGACCTCACACTCACCGATTTCAGCAGGCGGATCTCATCTAATGCTGTTTCTGTGTAATGTTCGGCACTTTTAACTACTTTCATTGCTACAAACTTCTTTCCCCTAAAAAAGACAATTCAGATTAAATTATCCAACCTTACCTTCATAGTTAAGACTTAGTATTGAATGGAGACATTCCTTGCTACCTTGTGGCCAAATGGAGCCACTTCCAGAGAACACTATGCACCTATGAGTGGTAGAGACGCGCTGGATGGAGCTAACAGAACCTGTGCCTGGTAAACTTAGACACTAAACATCTTCTCTGAATTAAATGTCCACCTTCTGACTATGGGGACAAATAGAACTTTATACAACATGGTTAAGAAAATGGTATAGTAAAATAAATTTACACTGGTTGGTCTAATTACCTGAAAATTCAACACTATTCTAGAGCAAAGACAACTCTGAGTTTCTATTATACACCATTAATTACTTGTGCAGCCTTGAGTTTGGCAGTTCCGTGCACTTCACTGACACTAATTTCGCCAGTCCCTGGCCTCTGAGGCAGAGAGCCAGAGCTGTAACTGACAGGAGGCTGAGGGACGTGGTCAGTGTGTAGCACTGGGTACCCAGCTAGGAACCCGTGTCATAATGAGACCCATTATGTTTAATTAGCATGTAAATGCTAACTGTTAAAAAATGTTTTTTAAAAGGTCATCCGCCTAGAGACAAACCTAACCACCTCTTAAGGTCAGACAGAACATCAAGGTCATCCCTTTCCTCCCAGGCCAAGTCCACTTACTGAATATCCCATGATAACCACACTGTGGAAAAGTGTCCCCAGCCCAATTTTCGAATCACATGGTATCTCCCGTTAAATAGATCTCCAATTTTCACAAGATGATAACCTCCTGAAAGAAATGGGGAGAGACAGCTAATGAAGCAGTCAGAGGAACCAAGAGAAGCAGCGCCCCCCATCCTGTCTCTCAGCACGGATGTACCATGTAATAAATATCCTCTTATAAGATCAGTTCAACAGGAGCCTCTTCCAGGGTCACTCAGCTAGCTCCGTACTTAGGTGAGAAGTTACACCAGGTAAGTGATATTCTGTGGTCACAGGCTACCACACCGCTGGCATCTCAAAACCCAACACAGTTGCTATGAAAACCAACCAATTTACACTTGTGATCTCAAAAATTCAGAGAGAAAGAATAGCCAATATGATTACAGAAAGGTCTGTTCTCAATGTAGGTCAGCACAGTGAGTTCCTGGGTAGTGACCCTCATCCCCCAACCACCCCAAGAAAGAAAAAGAAGCAAACAGAAAGTCTGCCTCAGGTACAGAGACAATGCACGTTGTCAACGTTTATCTCTGCCTGTAGGGAAAAAGGGTAAGCTCTCCTAAACAGTAAAGCAGATTCTCTCCAGTGTCTACCCTGAAGACCCTGGCAAGTCTCGCCACACATAGCCAGACAGCTGGGTCCATCTCAGTAGCCATAACCAGGACAAAAAGGATTACAATGATAACAAGCCCTCTCCAGGACGGCCAGGGCTGTTACACAGAGAAACCTGGTCTTGAAAAACAAAAAACAAAAACAAACAAACAAACAAACAAACAAAAAAAAATCTGTATACCAAATAAGTACACACAGCCTTGTATTTACATAGCTAGTTCTGGTATCTGTTCCTCATACCTCTGAAATCTTCATAGGTAAACACATACTGTCAACTTTCAAAGAGGAAAAAGATTTTTCTTTCCTTCTTTTTAAATTCTAGTTAGTTAGTTAGTTAGTTAGTTAGTTAGTTATGGAGGCAGGCTCTCTTTACATAGCTCTGGCTGTCCTGAAGCTCACTCTAGATCAGAATGGCCTCAAACTCACTAAGATCTGCCTGCCTTTGCCTCCCAAGTATGTTACCCTGCCCAGCCTGGGGAGCCATTTTAAAGGGGCTGAATGAGAGGAGTAACTCCAAGCTCTGGGGAGACCCTAGCACTGTCAACAAGCTCAAAAACTTAATATAACCCAACTAAGAGCGAACACCATTTCCTGCATCTTGATCAAAGGACAGAGTTAGCAGCCAGTATCATAACCGTGCTGGTGGTGATAACCAAGCACTGGACAGAAAGCACACCTTTACAGTAGTCATTGGGGTCTTCCTGTTCATCATCGTCAGACCCCAGAATCTCCTCCTCCTGATCTGGGATGTCGCTCTCGGAGTGGGGTGCAGAGCCTCGGTGCTGAGTTTCAGGCCTAAGAAACAATAACATGTTCACGCCATATGGACAACAACAACATAAAAAGAGGAGCTTAAGCCAGCCCCCCCACATCAACATCAGAGGCAGCCTCAGAAAGTGGTAATTAATATGCCCATAGTAACTAAGAACTGTGAAATATATCAAAGTATCAATAACCAAATAATTGCTGAGAAAGCTACTACACTTTCTTCACCTTGTAGTTCTTTTTTTTTTTTTTTTTTTTTCTTTGTTTGTTTGTTTTTCGAGACAGGGTTTCTCTGTGTAGCCCTGGCTGTCCTGGAACTCACTTTGTAGACCAGGCTGGTCTCGAACTCAGAAATCCGCCTGCCTCTGCCTCCTAAGTGCTGGGATTAAAGGCGTGCACCACCACTGCCCGGCTCACCTTGCAGTTTAAAAAAAAATAATTATATGTAAATATTTTTACACACTCCAGAAACAAATTTGTTCCCTGGTTCTACACCATCTCAAAGCATCCTTGAGTTGATTTTCCCTGAACTCCTGGCGTTCTCGGTGGCGGTTTCTGAGTTTCACTTCTGACCAAGCTCTCCATGCAGTTGGATCCTAACATCTCAAAGCTGCATGCCATGTAGGGGTTCACCTCAGACAACACAGCGGATTCTAGCCTTTCGCTGGGCTGGCAGTCTCACTGTGTTGCCTAGGCTGGCTTCAAACTTGTGGGATCAAGTCTTTTCCCTGTTTCGTCTCCTGAGTGCCTGTAACAACTGTCTCAAGCTGCCGCTTTAATAGCTATAGGAAAAAACCAAGTTACCCTTTAAAAATATGGAGTTTGCTTTTCAATGATCTGTTTGATTACACCTTTTTTTTTTTTTTCTCGAAAGACACTAACAAGGAAAACGTTGAATAAAAAACTGGTTGCACACCATCCACACAAAAGTACCTTAGTGCATTCAGAAGTAGGGAGGCTCCCTTCCCTTACTCTGGGTGGGGTTCAGAGATTATTAAACTCAGATCAGATTGACAACAGGCACCTCTAACCTTGAAAGAGTGAGTAAGTGGAAGAAGTAAACACTAAGAATGTTCGGAAACTCCATAGGAAAGTAGATATTACACATTTTGCTACCTCTTACAGTTCAGATAACAAAGACTGCAACTATGGAATTTTTAAAAATTAGTGAGGGCTGGTGAGATGGCTCAGCAATTAAGAGCACTGACTGTTCTTCCAGAGGTCCTGAGTTCAATTCCCAGCAACCACATGATGGCTCACAACCATCTGTAATGGGATCTGATGCCCTCTTCTGCTGTGTCTGAAGAGTGTGATTTAAAAGAATCCTATAAGTACCATGGGAAAAATGATCAAAATTATTCTTAGAAGAAAATGATTCCTGAGCAGAGCCTTTGACTTAGAAAACTGAGCCAAGTTCCAGCCATTTACAGAGCTCCAGACTGGGGCCTGTAGAGATGGCTCATGGAGCCCTGACTGCCCTTCCAGGGAACCCCACTCAATTCCCAACACCCAGCACCCATACAACAGCCCACAACTGTCTCTAACTCCAGTTCCAGGGGATACCATACCTGCACGCAGATATACATGCAGGCAAAGCAACAATGCACATAAAATAAAAGAGACCATTGAAAAAAAGTAAAGGATTCAAAATCCAGTATAAAAATCATCCAGTAATGGCAAGTCCAAGTGTCCCCATACAGGTGCAGAGAGTGCGTCCACAGCGCCCTCAGCGCGCGAGCTCTCCCTCCCTCTCATCACTCATCTGCACTCTTTATCAGTCATATTTGAAGAACAGGAGCTAAATGAAGATCTCCTCAAACCGTTATTTTAGCTTTATGCTTGACTGTCAGTCTATAAAATATATTGATCTGTAGTCTCCTGAGTCTAAAAGAGGGCTGAGCCTGGAAGTCTTAAGTCTTGCCTCTGCCTCCTTCTGGATGCTGGAGTATAGGACTCACCGAAGTCCAGGTGCTTGTCTCACTAAGTACTTGGGCCCCTTTGAGAGCTGGGAAAATTGCTTACATTTCATTAAGAGATCAGTCAGTTGTGTGACTCCCCAGCAACTGTCTTACTACACTGGGTGGTCACTGCTCCACCGTCTACATCCTCTCCAGCAGTCTGCTTCTCCTCCTTAGAGCTGTCTTCCTAGTGTTTCAGTCACCCATATCACAGGCTCCGGCACCGTTTCCATGACTCCCAAAATCTCCCGTTTCCTATTTCTAGGAACTCCTGCACTGCCTCAAATTCATTCATTCTTTCTTTCTTTCTATCCATCCATCCATCCATCCATCCATCCAACCATCCATCATGTATAGTGTTCTGCCTGCATGCATATCAATCAATCAATCAATCAATCAATCAATCAATCAATCATGTACAGTGTTCTGCCTGCATGTTTGCCTGCAGGTCAGAAGAGGGCAACAGATCTGATTACTGCCATGGTTGTGAGCTACCATATTGTTGCTGGGAATTGAACTCAGGACCTCTGGAAAAGCAGATAGTGTTTTTAACCACTGAGTCATCTCTCCAGCCCCTGCCTTAAACTCTCATATCATTTAAGATTTTTAATAATGCCTCCACATTACATCAAAGAATACCACACAATTAAGAAAAACTTTTCTCATAAAAAGACAAAACCATAGTGGAAAGAGAAACCAAGGAGCCGGTGGCGCACGCCTTTAATCCCAGCACTTGGGAGGCAGAGGCAGGTGGATTTCTGAGTTCGAGGCCAGTCTGGTCTACAGAGTGAGTTCCAGGACAGCCAGGTCTACACAGAGAAACCCTGTCTCGAAAAACAAAAAAAAGAGAGAGAAAAACCAAGGTCCTCCATAGATGTGTTGACATGGAACCGGAGTCCCCACATCACTCACATACCACACGACCACACAGTGGTGATGAAGTATTACACAACACAAACCCACTCCACTTTCTTATTACTTCAAACAATAACCACAGCAAATACAATACTTTCAGCAGTGGAGAGGGCAGGCTGGGTAAAGGGCTTGGTAAGGATCTGAACATTGACTAGTTCATCACAATTCCCAACTACATTCTAAATACATATCCTAATACCCACAGATGAATATGTTTCTGTCAAAGAAACATCTCCTTGGAACAGATGGAGGCCATTACAGAACTGTAACTGATGGACCAGCGGAGGAAAGGCCTGGGTGGTGAGCACCCAACCGAGAGACCTACAACACAGTGCTTCACCCTAAGGCTTGCAGACCATGGCGAAGCAGAGAAATGGAATCTGCTGTGAAACTTCATCTCCTAAATGCCAGCTGTATCCATAAATTCTCACCAACATGGCTACCTAAACAAGGCCTGACAAAGACACCACCATGCTATGGAAGGAGGAAGTCTCACTGGGCCTCACCCCTTAACAAGAATTCTAAGCAACTAAGGAATGCTGAGAGTCTTTCTCCACTGATGCGCCCTCCAACTGGTTATTTAATGCCAACTCTGAGCCCTGAAATCATATGCATACATACAAGTAACTCTGTATATATATATGCATGTATGTGTGTGTGTAGTAAGTATGTATGTATGTATGTATGTGTAACAACAACTAAAGAAAAAAGCCATAGGAGAGATGGCTCAGTGGTTCAGAGCACTGACTGCTCTTCCAGAGGTCCTGAGTTCAATTCCCAGCAACCACATGGTGGCTCAGGACCATCTGTAATGGGATCTGGTGTCCTCTTCTGGTGTGTCTGAAGACAGCAACAGTGTACTCACACTCATACTCACATACATGAATTTGAGATAGTAAGAACAGAGTGTACATGGGAAAGGTTGGAGGAAGAAAATGGAAAGGAGAAAATCAAATTTCAAAAATAAAAACTCTTACAATTTTAAGACTAAGACATGTACATGTTTTAATGATAAATAAAATTAAAAAAAAATCAAAATAAAGCAAACCCTAAAACTAATAAATACAGATAAAAAAAAAATAAGCCCAACTATATCTTGGTAAAATAATCAAGAACATACTAATTCAATTAATTTTGGGTACAATTCCCCAACTGTACACTTCCAAGTTGAGAGGACTACTGAACACCAAGAAGCCTTAAATGCAGGAAATCTGGTGCTGGTACTTACATCTAATGCAGTAAGCTAAAGACAATTTGGATTGAAAACATCACACACTATAAACAGATACTGTTTAAAAGAAGTAGGGTGCATACCCAATATGTCTGTCTTCCAAGCCTACTGAAAGGGCCTAGAGACAATGGAGCCCTGGTTTCTTTGTCAGTCAGGCAGTCCCTTGGAGATCTGGGAGATTACTATCTGGGACAGGAAAGGCATGTGGTGAGCTTAGATAGTTAACAAGAGTGAAAGGCTAAAGAAAGATGACTAAACTTAAGGTTTGAATCATGCAAACAAAGATGCTGTAAAGGATGTGGGCACACCATGTGCTGTGCCTGCTTAGTAAACACAAGACTTTGGACTTAATCTTGTCAATTCTTGCAGTGGTGATAGTATCAGGGTCCTCTGAAAGGGTGACAGAATTCTACTCAAGTGGTTAGGGTGCTATGCCGTGACCTCTACAACTTTTAAATGTTACAACAAAAAAAGTGACCACATAGTCAACTTTACTCATGAAGATACAGAACAGGATACCACCCACATGATCATGAATCGATGAACCAGGACAACAAAAGCCACCAATGCCAGGGCCTGTTCACTAAAAGACAGCAGATACACACACATTCCATGTAAATGCCAGGGCCTGTTCACTAAAAGACAGCAGATACAACACACATTCCAGGTAAATGCCAGGGCCTATTCACTAAAAGACAGATACAACACACATTCCACGTAGACTCCAAAAACTGAGGAAACTTCTGAAGCCGTTGCCCTTTGTTCATAGATGCATGCACTGACAAAAACTCAAGAAGTTTTACACTTCAAATACACACAACCACATACACACACCAGAGAGAGATAGTAGGGAAAATGTCAGCAATTAGTGAATATGAGAAATTATAAGCACTTATAATCAAAGAAATTTAAATACTAAAATGCTATTTTTCCACATATCAGAATGTAAAAATGAGCAACATTTTCTTTTGTGTGCATGCCAACACCCAGGTGTGCCTGGGGACCATCCATGGCAGGTATGTGGACATCAGAAGGCAACTTTCAGGGGTTGGTTCTTTCCTTCAACCATGTGAACTCTGGGGCAGACCTCAGGCCAACATGGGTGGCAACAGGTACCTTCCCCTGCTGAGCCATCTTCTCAGCCCCAGCAGGTTTGCACAGGAAGCACGCATGGACTCAAGTTACACTTTAAACAAGACAATCCTTAATCAATCACAAATATTAGTGTGATGGTTTGTATACGCTCAGACCAGGGAGTGACACTATTAGGAGGTGTGGCCCTGTTGGAGTAGGTGTGTTACTGAGGGCGTGGGCTTTAAGACCCTCCTCCTAGCTGCCTGAAAGCCAGTCTTCTAGCAGCCTTCAGATGAAGATGTAGAACTCTCAGCTCCTCCTGCACCACGCCTGCCTGGATGCTGTCATGCTCCTGCCTTGATAATGGACTGAACCTCTGAACCTATAAGCCAGCCCGATTAAATGTCCTTGTATGGCCAGGCAGTGATGGCGCACAACTTTAATCCCAGCACTTGGGAGGCAGAGACAGGTGGATTTCTGAGTTCAAGGCCAGCCTGGTCTACAGAGTGAGTTCCAGGACAGCTATATAGAGAAAGGCTATATAGAGAAACCCTGTCTTGAAAAATCAAAAAACCAAAAATGTCCTTGTATGAGTTGCCTTGGTCATGGTGTCTGTGCACAGCAGTACGTCTCTAAGACAACTAGATATTACATTCAACTGAGGACCAATCACAGTGGCCACTGCCCACAATTTCTTACCCAGTTTCACCTCATTGCTGAGCAAAGCCATCTCTCTGCACTCCACAGGCCTGTGCTAGAGTCAACTTTGCCACATGCCTTTGACAATTCCTGTCTCATCCACTTTCCTCAGCACGTGCCACCTTACTGTGCCCTCCTCACACCCAGAATCTAGGTCTCAAGAGGGAAGGCCTGACTCTGCTGGCTGCCATGTTGTATGTGGAGGGAGGCACTGTGCTTTCCTCCTCAGCTCATTAGGTAGCCCTGGGTGGTCTGGAACTCAGCATGTAGACCAGGATATTCTCAGACTCAGGAGGTCACCAGCCCTGCATTCGCCAGTGTGAGGCCCATCATTCTCTGATCCAAGCCCATGCTGCTCTGCCCTCAACTAGCTTCCCCATGACCTTGACTGAGAAGGGAGTTGAGCCACCAGCATCCTCTCAAGAGTAGTATTTTTCCGACGACTAGGTTTGCTAAGGCACAGCAGCTAGGAAGCAGACGCAGGAGCACTGTGTTACAGGCAAGGCCTCAGCTCACAAGACTCAGTCCTGGTCCTAGCTTATCACAACTCGGTGACTTGGGTAAAGTCCACTTTATGCGGTTCTCTGCTGACCTGAGGATGTGGCTCAGTTAACAGAATGATGCTTAACATGTACAAAGTCCTAGATTCCATCACCAACACCACATAAGACCAGGCATGATAGACGCATGTAATTTTCAGGGCCAGCCTGGGATACAGGAAGCCATTTCAAAATACAAACATAAAAAGTTCTCTCACGATCATCTTGACTGTAAAAATAGAGGCAGAAATAGCTGTCTCTCACTGAATCTATGAAAAAACAATAATCAAGCTGTGGTTTAAATAGGTTTGGCCCCTACAGACTCAAGTTTGAATGCTTGGCTAATCTCATGGGGAGTGGCACTACTAGGAGGTGTGGCCTTGTGGGAGGGAAGTGTCACTGTGGGGGCGGGCCTTTCGATCACAGTAACAAGACTGAACCTGACAATCAGCGGCCCCATTTAAGTATTTTCCTTTGTAAGAGTGTCTCTTCACAGCAGTGGAGTAGTGTTCAAACACAGCCTGCAGCCATGTGTGTAGGAAACAGGAAAGGAGAGCATGCAAACGTTCATCCACTTGCTCTCAGTGATGTGCACAGCTATGCCCACACTTTTCTAGACTCTGGAGCTGCAGTTGGGAACAGAGGAGTGTGTGCGTGTGTGTCTGAAGCCACCGTCTCCCATGTTGAGTTCCAAAGGCAAACTGCAGAGTGCCACTAAGGTCCTACTCCAGAAAATCCATGATCTTGTAAGATAATAGCCAAGATGAGCTACAGAAGATGGCTGAGGGGGTGAAGAACAAGCATGCACACACTATTTTAACAGCACTGTGACATTTAAGGAAGGAAGTACTCAATTTTAACTTGAATAATTCACAATGAAGGTTCTATAGGGAAGCTGACATTCAGGCCGAGGAGCTAATTTAGAGAATGCTTTGGAGGTCAGCAATAATTCCCTAAGGTTTCAGAAGACAGGTTACAAGCTTAGAAAGCAGCTGGAGAGGGGCTCAGTGGTTACAAACACATGCTGCTCTTACAGAGGACTGATCTGGTTCCCAGCACCTACATGGTAGCTCACAACCATACAATCATCTGTAACTCCAGTTCCAGGGTATCTGACCCCTTTCTTCTGGTCTCTAAGGTTGAATGCACATGATGTGCAGCTATAATGCAGGCGAAAAACCCATACATAACACATACATCATACATACATACATGCATACATACATACATGTCCAGCGCAGTACTGAGCAGGCTTCCACACGCCTCACCACCCACAGACATCCACATTTGATATAGCATTGGAAGCAGATGGGTGAAAACCACCCATATCTGCAAAATCTGGATTCTAGCTGGTCACCTTTCATTATTTTCCTTGTAACAGGAGAAAATCCTATTTATTTTAGCATTTTAACAGGTTGGGGGCTTCAGGTAATTTGACAAGCCTGGATCTCATGTAGAAACACCCATGTAAGCAAAATGTGCTAACATATAAACCTGCTAAAGAAGAAAATATTTCTGACAACAGTTCTTGAGATGCAATTTAAAAACACACTTAAATTTAACAAACCCATACAATTAAAATTACAAGTTAACACTGAAAATTTCAGAAGTGAAAATAATTAGCCAAATTGGGGGGGGGGGATCACTTTCTATTAAAAACACATAAAGTTCAAAAGCCTTTAAGTAGATGAGAAATATAAACTATTCCACATGACAAAGGATATACCATTTATAAACAGCTCTTGAGAGCAAGAAAAAAGAGCTAGGCAGCACACACCTTTAGTTCCAGCACTTGGCAGGCAGAGGCAGGGGAATCTCTTAAGTTCGAGGCCAGCCTGGTCTACAAAGCAAGTTCCAGGATAGACAGGGCAACACAGAGAAACCCTATCTCAAAAAACCAAAACCAAGTAAATAAATACATGAGTAGAGTTTATAGTTGTTAACAGATATTTTAAACTAGATAGGGGGCTTCTGGCCAAGTCTCATTCCACATTTAAAACTTATGAGGAAAGCCGACTGTAAACATAAGAAGGCAGCATGTGCACGCACTGGATGGGTCGGACAGAAAGCTAGGTCCCAAAGGGACATGTGAATGAGTTCTACTTTCTACTAGATAGTATTAGGAATCTTTACGCATTCTTCCTTTATAAATTTTCAGTGAAACAATTTACATTAAAGAAAACAAATAAGATTAAAAAATGTCCCTCCAGCTCAATCACACAATCAGATCTGCACAACAACTATAAGATTATTTAATTGCAAGCAGTGTGAAAAGTGCAATCCCAACTAACCTCCAAGTGAAAAGTGCAGTCCCACTAACCTCCAAGCTAACTAATGGAATGAGTTCTCAGCGCTGGACTCAATATCATTTAAACGCTGGAGCTGCTGGAGTCTAAAAGTTTAGGGCAAACAGAAAGGGAGAAAGGCGGCACACACACTGGCAGGGTGAATCATGCTCCTTAGAACTAATACAGTGGGTCACAGGTGGGCACCAAGCACCAGGGACACGCAGAAGCCTCTTGCGGTCAGGCTCTATCTTAGCTGTCCCAACACAACAAGGAACTGCCATCCAGCCAGAGCATGCCCAGCCCAGGTTCCAGTCCTAGCTTCACAGATCTCTAATCACCTAAAGCAAATCTGATCACCACACAACTAGTTAGCATGAGAGTAAATGGAAAATGAAAATATCTATTTTCTATTAGGGTGTGGTGGTACACACATTCAGTCCCAGCACAGAAGCAGACCTGAGTTCAAGTAAAGCCTAATTTACATAGTAAGTTCCAGGACAGCCAGGCCTATAGAGAACCAACTCTCCTTGACCACCCCTACTCCAAACAAACAAAAGCATAAAGGAGGGCTGCAAGGATCTGAAACACTGAGGTGGAGAAGAAAGTGTTCAAGTTAGGCAAGGTCACCTTCCCTTATCCTTGCAGCACAAAGACCCAAAGGGACCCAAGGGACCGCTTATTGTCTTGTACAGTTCAGTCCTGAACACTTGTCACTATGGCTGAGTGACTCAAATATAGATATGTAAATCCAAGTCAGCCTACAACCAAAACTCAAAAACAGACCTGCCTTACTCAGACAGCCAAACTGCGGCAGGTCTGTTACAGCAACTTCTTGGGAACTTACACCTTTGCCTGGAAAATAAAAGTTGTCAGGAATGCCGTCAGGAACAGAGTCAAGTTGCTGAGGTCAGATGGGGCTTCTGATACAAAACTTTAACCAAATTAATCAATCAGACAATTCAACTACTTGAAAAGAGGTTGGAGAAACAAGGAGGTCGTAAAATTATATTCAGTAAAATAATGGTAAAAATAGAAATCCTTAAGAACACGGAAAACTCTAAGTTACCTACGGTAGTGAGCAGAAGAGTACCTAACACTAAGGAGGTTTGTCTGCTTTTGAAGCAAGTATTATGCAGGCAGGTGAGATGACTTGGTGGGTCTAGGTTCTTGCCACCAAGCCTGAGGGCCCATGTTCAACCCCTGGAACTTACACGGGGAAGGACAGAGCCTCTGACATGCACATTCACATGCACAGAGATGTTCACCCCAGACCATATGAAGTATTGAATATCTGCTAAGTATGTGATCATCCACACACATTCACCTGACACGTGACAGTCCAACTCACCCTAATATCTAAACAAAATTCCATGTCTTACACAAGACAGACGAAAATACGGGTGATTAGCCAGCTGGGCATGATGGCACAAGACCAGCAATCAATCCTGTCATTATGGAGGCTGAGGCAGTTAGATCACCAAGTTCAACACCAGCTTAGGCTACATAGTGAGACTCTTATCTCAAAACCCTTTTAAACCAAGTGTGATGGTGGAGGCCTTCAATCCCAGCACTCCAGAGGCAGAGGCAGGCAGATCTCTAGTCCACGGAGAGAGTTCCAAGACATACATGAAGAAAAACAAAAATAAACTAAGAGGGAAAAAACCCTTATAAGTAATTAATAAGACCATTTCCTCCTTCCATGAAAAAACATAGACACATTCACATGGCTTCCCCAAGGAGAGCTGAAATTCCAGCTGCTGCTTGCTAGGAGGCCTCTGCCATTACTATTAACCATTCAATGTAGGATTAAAAACTAGTTCTGGACAGTCCCAAAATGGATAACCATCCCAAGAACCTGGGGATTCTCACACCTGCCCAAACCTCTGTCAAGAGCTTGCTTACAAAATAAAATTTCCTAAGACACACAATAGGAAATGGAGACAAGGGGAGGTGAAGTCACTTATCACTCTGGCCCTACTCAAAGTCATTGCACATCCTCCCCAAACACCAGGGAGCCTCCAAAAACACACCCACCCCACCCCATCTGGTACTGTCACTGTCATTCAGCAGGGTGACCTAAGAAGACCTCTCATGTGTGGTATATCAGTGCAGATCCAGCTTGATGGTACACAACACAAAATAAATGGCAAACCACAGAAAATAATTCGTCTGAAATGGAATGCCGGGCAGAGAACTTTGTAAGAAGACCCGGAGGAACCTCTGCCAACTAAATGTTAGTACAAGATCGTTCTTAAAGCTAACCTCTAAGCTCACTGGCAGTGAGTCTGCAGAGGTGGAACACGGCCTTAATCCCAGGATTCTCAGAGCCAGAACAAGAGGATCGAGTTCGAGGCCAGCCTGGTCTACATAGAGAGTTCCAGGTCAACCAAGGCTGTCTCAAAAGAAAAAAAAAAAAAAAAAGGGGGGGGTGTGAGTTAAGCTCACTTGAAGAGGCCCTCCACCCAGTTTCCATCAGACTCTTGTGCTCGCATCCCCAACACCAAGCCACTATTACACATCAAATCGGGCCAAGTGTAGCACTAGGTTCAAGCCAGAATCACCCAACTGGCACCAGCAATTTGTCTCCGACATAACTGCTCTCCTTTCCGCTGAGGACCAGATAACACGCCCCGCCAGTTGTGCGTAACGCAGTCAGCCCGCACACCGAGAGGACAGCGACGCACAGCGCCTTGCAGACTTTGGAAGTAGCCTAATCAGGCGCGAGGAAAGACTCCCGGCCGCCCTCCTCTACCCAAGCGGGTGTGTGGTTGGCAGGGCCAAGGGTAAACAGGGAGAATTCATTCAACAATTCCCTGATGGCGTAGCGTGCGGACAGACTTAGGAGACAAGTTAAGAAGCTGCGGAGCAAGGAAGGGAGAGCAGAGTTCACAGACCGGCAGGTAATGATTACCAACGCCGGCCGCCGGCCCACACTTGGGCCTCCCGGATGGAGTTGGGGAGTGGTGCCGGGCAGGCTCCGGGTCTTTCCAGCAGGCCCGGGGAGTTGCTAAGACCCGAGCGTGGCGACCCAGCTCCCTTCCACATGGTTCCTGGAGGGCGAATCACACAGCGGCCCAGAAGCCATGTGGCGGGGTGGGGTTGGGGGGGAGCTGCCCGAACCCCGTGCGCTTCCGAGGCGCGCAACCCGGTAGAAGGAGGAGGAGGTCCCCGAGGAGACGCCAAGGGCGGGATGTTGGGGTACAAGACTCACTTCCTTTGGGCTTTGTCCTTCTTGGCCTTGGTCCTTTTCTTTCGGGCCTGGAGCGCGAGCACTGCGGGAGAGAGGGATGGATGAAGGGCCGATGGGAGAGGGAGGCGGGGAGCGGCGCGAGAACGCAGGGTGACCCGGCCTGAGGCTGCGGGCCGAGCGCGGGGCCGGCTGCTCGGGGTGCACGGCGGCTGCCAGGCCCGGCGCGCCCGCGGAGGCTCGGGCGGGCCATGAGGCCTCGCCGCCCGGGCCTGGGGTCTACGGAGCGAGGGGCGGGGACGGCGGGCGCCCGAGGACGCCGCAGCCGAGGGGCGAGCGGCGAGGGTGACGCCGCTTCAGGGGGCAGCGACAGCAGCCAGAGGGGCGCCCGGCGCCCACTCGGGGACCGCCGTGGCTCCTCGTGGCGGAGGCCGCTCCGCCGCTCACCTTTCCGCTCCATGGCGAGACCGGTAACCGCCAGGCGCCTGCGCACTCGAGTGACGCCGACTTGGGCTCCCGCCGCGGCCCAAATCCCAGCTCTCCCTCCCGGCGCGCGCCGGCCCCGCCTCCGGGCCCGCCCGGCCACGCCCCGCACGGCATCGCGCGCCTGCGTGGTGGACACGGAGCCTACCACCTGCTCCGGGGAGTGCGGCAGTGGAGCGCGGGGGACCGAGGGATCCTGAAAGGGAAGCTGGTTTTAGTGTCCCCCGCCATAAAGCGCGCGGCATTGAGAGGTTCTTACCTCCCGATGAAGGGCAGGGCCACGCAGCCAGTCGGGATTTGCCTCAGTTTCCCGGCCCGCAAAACAGATCAACCCAAACCTATCCCAGTTCCCTCCTGAGATGTTGTAAGGGCCAGTTAAGACAGTAAAGAAAATGGGAAATTACAATTGTATGTGGGTGCACACAGAACAAAGGCTGGAGGGAGGAAACGTGTGGCCTCTGTGGTCTTTTAAAGATAAAGCCTGGGCCAGCAGCCCATGCCTTTAATCCCAGCAGGTGCATCTCTATGAGTTGGAGGCCCTGTAGGTCTAAATAGCAAGTTCTAGGCCAGCCGGGGCTATATAATGAGACCCTGACTCAAGAAAAAAAGAAAAAAATCAATAAGAACTGGACCAGAGGACCGCTCAGCAAGTAAAGGTACCTACCTCCAAGCTTGAGGACCTGAGTTCAAACGCAAATCGAGAGGACTGATTCCCACAGGTCTCCCTCTGACCTGCACGCAGGAGCCATGGCACATGCCACAACCCCTCCCCCATAAGTAAATAAATCAATTTTTTAAAAATAAAAGCAAACACTTCAAAGGGGGATTTTCTCTACAGACTTTTAAAGCTTTAAGTTGAAAGCTTTAAAGGAAGGGGCTGAATGGGAATTCTGTTTTCTCCTTGAACCACCTTCTGTCTTGGTCGTAGGACTGACAGGGTGTTTCCATCCTGTCTAAGGTCAATGATCTTATTAGATGCTGATGTCAATTTCAGGCCAAGGTAGTTATTATCCCCATTACAGAAGGTTGAGAACTTGGAAAGGATGTGTGATCAGAATCTTGGGTGTCCCAACCCAGTGATTCAGCATCAAAACCCTCAAAGTAAATACTGTAGAATCAGCAGGTATTTCTGAGATGAATGAGAGAGGAACATGAGGCTCTCTGGGCTCCAATATTTCTTCCAAAACATAGGCTGTGGATGCTGCTACGGGGATTTACTAATAGGCACTGAAATTTGAGTTGTGTATACTTGACATGTGTTTCAGAACGGTCTCCTTTTGATCTTTTTTGAGCATGATTTTTTTTTTTCATGCTCAGGCCTCAGCTTACAAACCTCTGTTGTGAAGCTAAGTCATGCATGTTTTAAAGATAGGACTGTGCTCTGAGAAACGTGGCACAAGGTGATGTTGTCCTTGTGCAAGCATCAGAGAGGATGCTTGCCCAGGATATGGCTACAAAGTCACTGGGTAAACCAGATGTTAGTGTTGGAAGCTGGGGCAAGTCTCAAGCCACACTGAGCTATATATAGTGAGTTCCAAGCCAATCTGGACTACAAAGTGAGACTATGTTTCATAGTGAACAGTTGCTGGAGGGATGGCTGAGAGGTTAAGAGCACAGACTAGTCCTGCAGAGGCCTGGAGTTGGGTTCTCAGCACCTACTTCCTGGGGCTCACCAGTAACCTGTAACTCCAGCTCCAGGGAATCTGTCAGACACCTGGCTTCTGTAGGCAACTGCACTCACTCCCTTTCACAGACCACAAACGCATATTCGTAAAAATAAATCTTTAGCAGGCCATGGTGGCAAATGCCTTCAGTCCCACCCTTGCAAAGCTGAGGCGGGTGGATCTCTGTGAATTCGAACCCAGCCTGATCTACATAGTTCAAAGACAACCAGGACTGTTACACAGAGAAACCCTGCCTCGGAAAACCAAAAAGAAAAAAGAAAACAAAAAAACCCTTGAAATAACAAGAGGCCACAGGTAGCATAACCTTTGGAATTATAGCCATGTATGCACTCTGTTGCCCACTTTTCAAGTAGCGGGCATATGTCTGTATTCTAGCTGGCTGGGGTAGGGGCTCAAAGACCCTGCTCTATAAGAAGTGGGACTCACAGGGCAGTGGTGGTGCACACCTTTAATCCCAATACTTGGGAGGCAGAGGCAGGCAGATTTCTGAGTTCAAGGGCAGCCTGGTCTACAGAGTTTCAGGACAGCCAGGGCTATACAGAGAAACCCTTTGGGGGAAGGGGGGAGAAGTGGGGCTCAGGCTGGGGGGTTGGCTCAGTGGGTAAAGTTCTTACCTGGCATTTGGATCCCAGAACACTTATAATTGCTGGGGTAGGTGAGGTGGTGTGCTGGAGACAAAGGATCTTGGAGCAAGCTGGCTATCTAGATGAACTGGCAAGCTCCTGGTTCCATGAGAGACCCTGCCTCAATAATGTTGAGGACAATTAAGGAAAACACCCAGCGTAACAGCTCAGGCCTGCACATGCACAGGCACACGGACACTTGCAACACGCAACTGTGCTTACACACACGGGAACACATATACATGTATATATTCCACACTCACATTTACATGCAAAAAGGAAGAAGAGGAGGGGGATGAAGGGAAGGAGGGAAGACAGGCAGGTGATCAGTTGGTTGGGAAAGGAGGGTGAACACACTGGAGCACAGACCAAGCCTGCCCCCCCCCCCCCCCCAGCACAACCAACCTCCTTAGCAAAGCAGGCTAATCCAGGCATGGAGGAGGCCACCACGTTTGATGTGGGTGTTGGGAAATGTGTAGGATTTTCATAGGTGGGGAAGGACATGTCAAACATTCCTGAAAGAAAAAAATCAATTGAGCAAAAGGGCCCAGGCTGGAAAACTTGTGGGTGGAGACTGGGGCCAAGAGTGACTGCGGGCGGGTATGAAATAAGCAGGGGTGGAAAGGTAGGTTTGCTAAATTGGACATTCAGATCACAGCATCTGCTGCACGGAACCTGAATGATGGCATTTCTGGGTTAATTGTGAAAGAGGCCAGTGCTTGTTAGCCAAAGAAAACTGCTTTCTACTTTAAACTCAGGATTCAACGGGGATCAGAAAACACCTGATGTCCTAGAGTCTGAGACTGTGTTAGCCCAGGGAATTCCTACCTCTACCCCACCCCACCCCACCCCACCCCACCCTACCCCTGTGGGGAGCTGATGAAATTCTGAGTGAAATGTGTATTGTTGACATGGGCCCAGCCAAGGGTCCTGATGTCTCAGACCCATGGAAACAGCCTTCCCAGATGAGGTTCAAAGGAATGGCAAAGGCCTGCACGAGATCACACACGTACACACACACACACACACACACACACACACACACACACACACGTTCCAAGTGTTTACCATAGCTGCATCAGCAAGGAAGCGCAGCTTGCTGTGACTCAGCTTTCTCTGGTTGTACAAGTGTTTACTAAGAATTGACCAGTGTCTGTAACAACAGAAAGCCACAAGGTAGAATCACCTTGAACCACAGCTTCCTCATCCCGATGTTTATACCCTGAGACTGCTCCCCTACAGAGATCTCCCCTGAGACTAGCTAGCTAACCCGGTGCTGTGCGAAATAGACACTTCTTTGTTTTCAGTTGCATAGTAGATACCTCCCATTGTAGTGAACACAGCCCGCCTGATCTCAGTTTTTCTTTGTGTGGGTGCCTGTCATTTCTTCATTGCTAAGTCACCTGGGTCAGGTTTTCAGGGCCAAGCCAACCCCCTAGAGTGGGTGGGTAAAATGATCAGCAGGGGGCTGGAGAGATGTCTCAGAGGTTAAGGACCCTTGCTCTCTTGGGGAGAACCGGAGTTTGGTTCCCAGCATCCTGTAGAGCAGCTCCCACCGTCAGTTCCAGGATGCTGATGCTTGGCCTCCTCACACACATGCACACTCCAGGTGTTTGCTGCAGGTGGCATGAGCAAGGAAAGCCCTTGCAGCATGTGGTGACTCGGTCACCTCTAGTTGCCCTTCTAACTGACCACCTGTTCAGCAAGATCAACTCAGTTCAGAATCTCTGAATCTCTTCCAGTGCTCATGTAAAAGTCACTGGACTGATTTCTCAGAATTGGTCATCTGCGCGCGCGCGAGCACACACACACACACACACACACACACACACACACACATCCCCGCTGTGTTTTCTTTCTTTCTTTCTTTTTTTTTTTTTTTTTTTTTTTGAGACAGGGTTTCTCTGTGTAGCCTTGGCTGTCCTGGAGCTCACTCTGTAGACCAGGCTGGCCTTGAACTCAGAAATCCACCTGCCTCTGCCTCCCAAGTGCTGGGATTAAAGGTGTGGGCCACCACTGCCCGGCCCGCTGTGTTTTCCCATACACCCTTAGCATAATTGGGGTCTCATGTCTGTGTCTCCAAACTTTTGCTGAGATATTTATGAATGTTCACCTAAGTTTCTACCTTCATATTCCTATCCTAAATAAAGCTGGTTCCATTTTTTTTTTCTTTTCTTTTCGAGACAGAGTTTCTCTCTGTAGTCCTAGATGTCCTTAAATTTACTCTGTAGACCAGGCTGGCCCTTGAACTCAGAAATCCACCAGCTTCTGCCTCCCATATACTGGGATCAAAGGCGTGTGCCACCACCCACCTGGCTTCTGCTTCTTAATTTATATATGTAAACCATCTTACCTTCCTGTGCTCTTCACCACCAGTTCAGAAAGGTTGCCTTTTCTGGACTTGACCTTTCTGGAAATTATTCAATAGTAGTAGCTATTGGGGCTGAGGCTATATCCCCATGGATAAAGGGCCTAGCAAGCCCAGGATGGCCTGGGTTACATAGAATTGGGATGGTATATGACTGTGAGCCCAGCCCTGGGGAGGTAGGGGGAAGAAGACCAGAAGTTCAAGGTTATCCTTGGCCACATAGCCATCCATTCAAGGCTAGCCTGTGCTACTTGAAACCCTGTCTCAAAGAGTGGTGGCTGTTTCTTTTTTTGGTATCCATTGCCTCTTGGGTACATATGCTTCCTCCCCCTTTTCCTGCAAGTCTTTTTAAAAGTGGAATTATTCAGACAGCAAAAGCCATCATATTTTTGGCTGCTCATGGGCGGTGTCAGAATTTAATTTCTGAAAAACATCCCATTCCTCTTAAGGTAACATACTTGCAAAGACTGTTTTTGTCATCTCCCCCAGCACTGCTGAGGCAGTTTCTTAACTGATCACTTACACTTGAAGGCACATGTGTCCTCAAGTCCAACACTCTCTGTCCTTTTACTTGCTCCAGGTCTTTTGAGATGGGTCTTCCCAATAGGGCTGTGAATTCTAGGCTGTCCTCAGACTCCAGGCTATCCTTCTGCCTTTGCTTCCTAAAGGTTAAGGTTATAAGTGTGTGACACCATGCCCAACTACATTCTCTATCTCTTTTTGTTTTGTTGTTTTGGTTTTTTTTTTTTTTTTGTTTTTTGTTTTTTGTTTTGTTTTTTTTTTTTTTTTTTTTTTTTTTTCGAGACAGGGTTTCTCTGTGTAGCCCTGGCTGTCCTGGAACTCACTCTGTAGACCAGGCTGGCCTCAAACTCAGAAATCTGCCTGCCTCTGCCTCCCGAGTGCTGAGATTAAAGGCGTGCGCCACCACCGCCCGGCCATTCTCTATCTCTTTTTGTTTTGATTCAGGATCTTACTAACTAGCCTTGGTTGGCCTTGAACTCACAGAGATCTGTCTGCCTCTGCCTATTCAGGGCTGAGATTAAAGCAAGAGCCATCATACCTGGCTCAAATTCTTTTATCTTGAAGGTAACAAAATATGACTCTAAATACAAAGTAAATCCAAAGTGGCAAGTCCCCTATGGTATCCCTCCATCCTACCAGATAACATAAACAACAAAGAAACCAAACTATACCAAGATACTTTCCGCTGACAGAAAAGTCTCACTGCATAGATGGAGATCCCAAAAGGAGACTTTTCTTGTCTTTGTGACAGTTTTGTGAACATAAGGATAGCAGAAGATAAATAAATTAATGGAGGGATGGAGGTGTCGATAGGGTTAAGGAAAGCCAGTAAGAGATGCTGAGGTGACAAGGACCCAGCACCAACTTGAGTTTTCAGCCCAGCCAGACCTAGAAGGACAGGAGAAAGAGCCATCTCTAGAATCCAGAGGGACCTTAGATTAGTTTGCTGGAGTCACTAGAATAAGCCGAGGCTATGGTATCAATAGCAGAAAATTCCGGAAGCTAGAACTGTGGGATGCTCCCCCTGAAGCCGATGCTGACAGGGTTGGGTTGTCTCGAGAGCTGGGAAGGAGAATCTCTCAGCTCCTTCCCTTGGAGCTCCTTCTCTGTCTCAATCCAGAACAAAGCTGTAACAGGAAGAAAGGGCTCCTGATAACAAAAAGACATTCTAAAGACACACTCTTGTGGGGATGTAGCCCAATATTTCCCCAGTGTACACAGGTCTCTGGGTTTGATCCCCATAAACCTGGTGTGGTGGTAAAAGCCTGTAATCCCGGCATGTGGAGATGGAGGCAGGAGGATCATAAACTCAAGGTCACCCTCAGCTACAGTGCACATTTGAGATCAGCTTGGGCTACAAGATATCCTGGGAGCGGGTGTGGGTGTATGCAGAGAGAGACTGGGAGAGATAAAGGCTTGCGCCCCTCCCTTTGCTCATCCTATTATTGAAACAATAGTCCCAAGGAATTGGAATTTCCCCAGGAATCTTATGCTGAGAGAAGGAATGGCCTGGAACCTGGTAACAGCTTGAGGAAAATTTATCCTCCGGGAAAACATTTTCACAGGGTCCTGACAACGGCCAGACCACCTTGCAGGGCAGACCGGAGCCCAGTCCACACTGGGTCAGTGATGGGCGGGGCCACACTCTGACCTAGCTACACTCAGACCTGGACTGCTTAGCTATGCGGCTATGCATACCTCCAGACTCCATTAAACCTAAACCTTACATCAGAGTCCCAAAGACGGACTTGAAGGTCACCGGGCCTCTTTGTTTCTCGTTTCAGTGTGGCCACATCAAATGGACCTCCCCTTTCTGATTCTCACTTGACTTGGCTGGGACTGGCTTGTTGGGGCGGCCAGTGGCCAGGTTCTGCTCGAAGACTCCAGGAATGCAAACTGCTGTGCCCTTTGACAAGCACGGCAGGGGAATGAACACCCGGTGTCTTTCTCCGGCTCTCCGGGAGTGGCTCCCACTGCTGAAACCCATCTAGTTAGAAGGGGGTGTACCCTATTACCAGGGTGGAGAGCAGTGTTAGGCAAGTGGAGACTAGCCAGTCCAGCCTGTCCTGGAGGTGGTTACACCCAAGGCAGCTCATGGAGAATGAGCTTTGGTGAAGGGTTGGAGCCATGGAAGAGGGGAAGATGGAGGAATAAAGGCCTTGGGTGTGTGGGGTGGGAGTGAAGGAACAGGGAGAGACAGTAGGAAGGGGTGTGGAGGCTGCAGACTGTGGTGCCCCACAGCACCTCAGGGAGGCAGCAGAGGGTGTTGCTTAGTAACCTGAGCTGACCACACCCTGCTCTTAGGGTTTTGTTTGTTTTGGCTGGGAATAATGCCTGCCAGGGAAAGGCCAACTGAAGGATTCCCTTCTGCAGTAACCACACTCCTGCTCCGTGGGGCAGATGGAGAACACACACACACACACACACACACACATTTGGTAAATTGTCACTAGAAGGCAGATGGAATACAGCTCTGAGGACCTGTTTTCTCAGTTCTTTGAGATCCTAGACTATTGTCTTTTGGGGTGCCATGATCATGGCGTGAACAGTGGGTTGACTCAGTCACAACTGTGTCACTTTCAAAGTGGGCTGCAAACAACAGGAGGTGGACTCTGCCCTGTTCTTTGTTAACCGGCACCAAGCCATGTCCAAGCCAGTTTATCTTAAACAGGGTTTCAGTAAGGCATGTGTGGCAGGCTTGTAATTCCAGCTAATTGAGGGGCTGAGGTAGGAGGGCTGCCAGCCTCGGGAGCTTTGAGAGACCCTTTCTCAAAATGAAAAGTGGGAGAGGAAAAAAAGCCGGCAATAAGGCAGCTTCTGGCCTGGCATGTGAGGGCCAAGGTTCCATCTCCAATTACAGATGAAATGGGGCTTCCCTAGTGGGAGGAGTTGCTTGGGAATCTATATGGTGGGTGTTAGAAAGGGCTATCACTGGGCTGACAAGATGGCTCAGCGGGTATAAAGGTGCTTGCTGCCAAGCCTGATGACCCAGGAACCCATATGGTAGAAGGAGAGAATCAGCTCCCACAAGTTGTTCTCTGAGCCACACACACTGTGGTGTGTGTCCCCTCAATATTTTTTTTTTTTTTTTTTTTTTTTTTAGTTAAAAGGGCCACCAGTGAACTCTACAGGACTGATCGACAATCACTTTGCTGTCCGTGCTTTCTGATCAGGAAATTTGCTCATTACTCTTGGCTTGGGAATAACTGACCAGCCAGCAAGCTGAACCTGTCTGTCTTCCCATGATGAGGGTTCCCCTTTGTTTGACGATGCTTAGGATGGCCCTGAAGCTTGTGTTCAGTGCTGAAGGTCAACCAAGGTCTTTACACATACCATATGGATGAGAAGCAAGCCCACGTTCCAATCACTTCAATGCTCTTGTTGTTTTTCAAGACAGGGTTTCTCTGTGTAGCCCTGGCTGTCCTGGAACTTGCTCTTGCTCTGTAGACCAGGCTAGCCTCAAGCTCACAGAAATCTGTCTGCCTCTGCCTCCCAAGTGTGGGACTGTGAAAGATAGCTTGGTTCCTGGTCGAGCACAGGCCTCGAACCCTGGACCGTAATGGGATGACTATGGTAGGTGTTCGACTTTGCTCCCAGACTCCAGGCTCCTGACACGAGGCCAAAGACCTCCATTGATCAGCACCCTTCAGTCACATAGGGCAACGACCCCCTACTGCCCCTCCACAAGTAGAGGACAAGACTACAGGCCTCAGCCTTGAGAGATTTCCATATTAATGAGATACCTGAAGGCCAGTAGGTGTAGCCAATTAAGTATTCCTTCCCAGACCCTCCTCCTTTACAAACAGTATTTAACCAAAGGCCTGCCCTTGGGGTTGGGGGGAAGGGTACAGCCAGATTCATCCACTTTCCACCATGACAATAAACCTTTTAAACCATGAACTTCCTAGTGTCTTTGGAGCCCCACAGTAGGGAACCATGGAGAAGGCCTTTAACTAATGAGCTGCCACTGCTGCTGCTGCCGCTGCCTAATCTCCAGCCAGAAGACTTCTCTATGTGTCCCCACCCCCCCCCATGGAGGCCGCCAATTCAACCAAGCTAGTCTCTACCTGTGGGGTGTTGTCAGGGCTTCCCTCCCTCTCCCTCTCGTCTTTCTTGGCTGTGGGCTGGTTCAGCCCATATGTCCCTAGTCTCAACTCTTCCCCAGCTCTCAGTGGCGCCTGGTTGCCCAGGAGTCTGACACCAGTCGATCCCCGCCTGCCACCTGCCGCCTCCCTTCTCCCTCCCCCCCCCCCCCCGCACGCATTCTTGTCCAGGGGTACCCACTCAGGGGACCTCAGACTGAGATCTCCTGTATGCAGCCCTGGCACTGCATAGAGGGAACTCAGTCAAATTCCCTCACTTCTGGTCCCCAGAACCGTGGGATCCACAACTCCACCCAACAGGACCCATGCCCACGCATGAGCTAACAGCCCCACACCCAAGTACTGAGATTAAAGATGTGCACTGAGTGGCAATCTCACCAGTCTCACCAATTTAAGGGTGTTGGAGAGATGGCTCAGTGGTTAAAAGCACTGGCTGTTCTTCCAGAGCCAGTGAGTTCAAGTCCCACCAACCGCACTGTGGCTCACAACCATCTTTAATGGGATTTTCTGTCCGATGCTGTCTTACATCATGCAGGCAAACAAGCAAATAGAGGGCTCATGTACATAAGTGAAAAAATCTTTAAAAATGCCGATTTAAGAGAAGAGGAGGAAAAAGAGGAGAAATATAGATTTATTTTCCTTTCTTATTTTCAAATCACTTCTGCCATGTGTCAAACGTTGTTTATAACAATCCCTTCTGCGTTATAGAAGGGACGCGCTGGGCCCTAACTGAAGTTCTGCAAACACCAAAGCATTGTACATCCTCACCTAAAATACAGGTCTTTGAGGGGGCTGGAGAGATGGCTCAGTGGTTAATAGCACTGGCCACTCTTCTAGAAAACCTAGATTCAACTCCAAGTACCTACATGGCAGCTCACAGCTGTCTGTAACTCTAGTTCCAGGAGATCTAATACCCTCACACAGACATGAATGCAGGCAAAATACCATAAAGAATTAATTTATTAAATACAGGTTTTTTTCCCCAGGTGCACACCTTTAGACTCAACACTTTTGAGGCAGAGTCAGGCAACAGCTCTCTGTGAGGTGCAGGTTAGCCCAGGCTACAGTGAGACACACTCCCCCCATTTTAAATATATATATATATATATATATATATATATATATATATATATGACAATATATTAAAATACAGGTCTTTCTTGCCTCAATTCCAAGAATGAATGCATACTTTTAGATGAATTATAAACATCCAGAAATGAGATTGGCAGGGCTGGAGAGATGGCTTAGTGGTTAAAAGCACTAACTGCTCTTCCAGAGGTTCTGAGTTCAATTCCCAGCAACCACATGGTGACCCACAACCATCTCTAATGGGATCTGATGCCCTCTTCTGGTGTGTCTGAAGATAGCCACTGTGTACTCACATACATAAAACAAACAAATAAATCTTTAAAAAAAAAAAAAAGAAAGAAAAAGAAAAAAGAAATGAGATTGGCACACACAGGTCTGTGTTAACGCTAAGTGTGTCCAAGGGGCCTTGTTGACTTGAACAATTAAACTGAAGAGCTGGTCTCTCCCAGTTTCTGAGAAGCATCTGGAGCACCCAGCCCATCCCTCTGCACTGGAGATGGCTCCCATTGGGCTTTAATTCCCTCAGTAGTTGCAGGGGCATGGTCGAGTCAGTTTAGGACATTCACAGAGATGTCCCACATGGCTTGCATATTTAGACTGATTTCAATTCTTCCTCTTCCTTCTTCCTCCTCCTCTTCCTCCCTCTTTCTTCTTATTTTATGTGTATGGGCCTGCTGTTTGCTCCTGCTATACAATGTTAGATTTATTTTCCTTTCTTATTTTCAAATCACTTCTGCCATGTGTCAAACATTTAAACTCCATGCTTTGGACTGAGGGATGTGAGATGCTGAAAAGAAAAACACAATGGCAGGCCGGTTGATGGTGGTACATGCCCTTACTCCCAGGACTTGGGAGGCAGAGGCAGGCAGATCTCTGAGTTCCAGGACAGCCTGGTCTACAGAGTGAGTTCCAGGATAGCCAGAGCTACACACAGACACCCTGTCTCCAAAAACTGAAAGGAGAAGAAAAGAAAAACACTGTGGCTTATCTCTGTGCTTCTCGGCATCTTCTATAATAACTTTTCTAAACAGTGTTGCTCAGTGTTCAGCAGTCCTTTGAGATAGATACTGTCACTGTCATCTGTGTTTGAGAGACGAGAAACTGAAGGTCACAGGAACTCAACAAGGCAGGGCTTGAATCTGGACAGTTGGGCTTTGGGAACAGTAACCTTTTTTAATGTTTGTGCCCATATTCAGAGGGCAGCCTGTGAGAGTCAGTTGTCTTCTTCCACCATGCAGGTCTTGGAAATTGAACTCAGACCTTCAGGCTTGGCAGCAAACTTCTTTACCATCTAAGCCACGTTGTCAGCCCCTAATCCCAGTTCTCTTAGGACTCTATCTGGGTAATGTGCCCCAAGTCACAATCTTCTAAAACCCATTTTAATGACCTTTAGCTGACAACTCCATGAGGCCCTTGTTGAATTGTGTTGCAAATCCATAATTAGGAGCAAACTAGACTTGCAAACAGGATTTGCCCAGTTACTGAAACTCCTCACTTCCCCAACCCGGCCACCAGTCCTGTGTTCCTGCACTGAGCTGTCTTGTCTTTTCCACCATCCTAGGAGGCTCTCAGTGAACACAGGGGAGCTGGAAGGAAAGGGTGTGGGTGCTCCTGGGGCCACACAGGTACCTATGTACTGATTTAGGATTGGGGGATGGTTCTGTCAATAACATGTTTGCCTTGCAAGCAGAAGGATCTGTGTTCAGTCCCATCCCCAGAAACCATGTTTTGTTTGTTTGAAGGTTGAAGAAATACCTCAGTCTGGACAAGTGTGGCTGCTCTTCCAGGAGACCTGGGTTTGACTCCTGGTACCCATACCTCTCCTCACAATTATCTAGGAGTCTAGTTTCAGGGAATCCAATGCCCTCTCCTGACCTCCACATTTTTCAGGCACACATGTGGTACACAGACATATATGTAGCTAAAAGACCCATGCACATAAAATGAGGAGAGAGGGAAGGAGGAGGAGGAAGAAAAGGAATTGGAGAAAGAAGAGAAGGAGGAAGAGAAAGAGGAGCCAGCTCTAGGGACTCCTGGGGCCTGCTGGCCAGCCAGCCTCACCTACTTAATGAGTTCCAGGCCAGTGAGAAAGTCTATCTCAGCAGGGCGGTGGTGGCGCATGCCTTTCATCCCAGCACTTGGGAGGCAGAGGCAGGTGGATTTCTGAGTTCGAGGCTGGCCTGGTCTACAGAGTGAGTTCCAGGACAGCCAGGGCTACACAAAGAAACCCTTCTCAAAAACCAAGAAAAAAGAAGAAGAAAAGAAAAAAAAAAATAAAGAAAGTCTATCTCAAGCAAACAAGCAAACAGGGTTGAAAGGCACCTGTGGACAGAGATATCAAAGGCATCTTTTCCCAAAGGAAGAAGCGTCACAGAGTGTGGCTCTAGTAGGTAGGCAAGAATTCTAGTAGGTAGGCAAATGACATTGAGCATACACAGTGTCTATACAGAGTTGTGCCATCCTATGCAAACAGGACATGTCAGTGTCTTTAGTCCCAAGCCTTCCCCTTCCCTTTTGGTGATACAACCCTTCCCTCTTACCTGCCCAGGAGTCTGGACTTACCTGAACCCCTGCTGCGGCATACAGTAAACCATGGATCAGATGGAAGACTTAAGAGGCCAGGGGAGAACATGAGACTGTTTGCTCCGTAGAAGGAAGGCTGGGGAATACTCACCCTAGGCCACTGCAATTTTGTACACCTTGTGCTCAGTTTTGGAAAAGTGTTTACTCCAGAGCCAGCATGTGGTAAAGAGTCATTGTTTCGGCCTACCTGTAAGCCTTAGGAGAGGGCTGTGGGGGAAACTAGTGGACCAGTAGAGCCAGGATGGGGGCGGGGGTGTCTTTTCCAACACTGTCTAATGGGCATCCTTTATAACGTGTGCAAGGCCGTCACAGACACCCAGCTTCTAAGACAGAATGGAAACCAGCAGATACAGCTCAATGTATGTGGCCTTTAAGGAGCACACTGCTATCTGTGGCCCCCAGCCACATTTCCTGTAAGTCCTTTGTCAAGGAGGCTTCTCCAGCTGGGGCACCCAGAGTCCTGTCCTGCCCCCCTGTTCCTCACTCCCCTTCTCTGTGACACTTGTCAGGACATCCAGCAGCCTGGTCTCAGGGTGCTATGCTGTCCCTCCTCAGATCATGATCTTCCCCAAAGAAAAGGTTCACTCTGGGAAACCCCAGAAAAGTGTAAGGCTCTGCACAGGCCTAGCACCGACACGTACCTTGGGTGACGACATCTGATGTCACAGCTGGGCCAGGATCAGGGATGCAGACTGGGGAGTCCTAAGAAGCTGGAGAAAGTTAAGAGGATGGCACAGTTTCTGCTGATTCCCTGGCATCTTAAATTCAGTAAGGGAGGAAAGGATTGTGGGAAAAACCTGCAGACCTGGGAGCTGCAGAGAGGGCTTGGGGTAGGTGCAACGGGGCCAGAAGGTATCCCAGGTGGCTTTTCTTAACTTCTCTGAGAGAAATGTATACAGGGTGAGTACCTGTGTGTGTGTGTGTGTGTGTGTGTGTGTGTGTGTGTGTCTTGTTCTATCTACCTTCTTTGCCTCTCATTAGCCTAAAGTCTCAGGCAGGCTAAGACTGGCTAGTCAGACCCAGGAATCCTCCCATCTCCTCTTCCCAGGATCAAATGTGAGCCACCATTTGTTTTCAACCCAGGTCCTGGGACTCAAACTTGGGCCCTGTGCCTGTGCCTGAGCCATTTCCTCAGCTCATTTGTTACAATGCATAAAGATAACTGGCTGTATTGGTGTGTGCAGGTGCATTTGTATGCACGGGTGTGTGTGGAGGCAGGAAGACAACTTTGGCTGTCATTCTGCAAGTACCGTGCACCTTCACTTCCACTGGCCTGGAACTCACTGAGTAGGCTAGACTGGCCAGCCAGGAAGCCCCAGAAATGCAACCTACTATGCCTCCTGGTGGCTGGGATGATAAACCTGTGCCATCACTCCCAGGAAGCACTTCACTGCTGGAGCTATCTCCCCATTCATCGCCATTTGTAACTGTTGCCTGTTCTATCCTGAATCTTCAATTCCAGGGATAGTACCTAGCACACAGTAGGGGGTCAGGATGTTGAGAGAACAAAAGAATGACAAAAGAATGAATCTGGTGACTTGGGTTCTGCTGTGGTTTCATGTTCTTTGAGGGAGAGGGAAATTCGTGTTAGAAGCTTGTTCCCTCTGGTGGTTTGACCATGCTTGGCCCGTGGGAAGTGCCACTATTAGGAGGTGTGGCCTTGTTGGAGGAAGTGCATCACTGTGGGGGTGGTCTTTGAGGCTCCTATTCTCTGCCCGGTGTGGAAGAGAGAGTCTTCTCCTGGATGTTTTTGGATCAAGCTGTAGAACTCTCAGCTCCTCCTGCACCATGCCTGCCTGGATGCTGCCACGCTTCCAGTGTTGATGATAATGGACTGAACCTCTGAACCTGCAAGCCACGCCCCGATTAAATGTTGTCCTGTATAAGAGTTGCCTTGGTCATGGCGTCTCTTCACAGCAATAAATCCCAAACTAAGACACTGCCCAAGGTAAAGATAAAGTGGACCCTTTAAAACCTTCCTAACCCTGGTTCTCAACCTTCCTAACCCTGGAACCCTTTAGAACAGTGCCTCATGTTGTGGTGACCCCAGTCATAAAATGTTGTTGCTTCAGAACTGCAACTTTGCTGCTTCTGTGACTCATAGAGTAAGTAAGTACCCAGTATGGAGGGCACAAAATATGCGACCCCGGGAAAGGGCCATTCGGTGCCCCCTCAGCAAGGGCTGCAACCCACAGGTTGAAAACCTTCGCTTCAGGAATTAGGAGAGTTCTCAAGGGACCTGAACTTCCTTGAGGGTGAGTTGTTGTAAAAGCCGCCTCTCCCACCACTGGCCTCTGGCTTCTTCCTTCCACACCATGCCTCTAATGCGGCCTCGCACATGCACAGACAGCAGGGCAGTGAAGCTATCCAATCTTAGGACTCAGATGTCCAGAATCACGAGCTAAGTCAATGTCTCTAGGAAACCTGCTTCAGATACTTCATTACATCAACGTAAAACCAATATGTAATATATACCCCACCTCCTCAGAATGAGTATTTTTAGGCAGGCTCTCTGTATTAGGTGGGGTTCTCTAAAACAGAACAGATAGAGCACATGCACACACACACATGCATACACACACACACACACACACACACACACACACACACACACACACACAGGATTTATTAGATTGACTTACTAATTGGTAGGGCAGGGCGGGCCAACAGTGGCTGTGTATCTTCTGGTGCTGTTTAGTCCATGAGGAGCGACACCTTTCAATGGCCAGAACCTGGGGCTGAAGGTCTGCAGTATTCCTAGAGTCTGTCCGTGTTGGAAGCCAAGGAAGCTGGAGTCTGGAGGCGGAGGCAGCAGAGGCTGGTGGCACAGCACACGGGATCACACAGGAGGTGGAAAGCAGACAGCCACACTTCTTGGCATCTGGGCTGTCCACTGGAGGCTTCTGTACACTCTGGGGGTAGGGCTCCCCCTCAGTTAGTTCTCTCTGGAAAGGCCCCAGAGGATACATTTTCTAGACTCTCTCAAGTTAACAACCAATATTGGTGTAACAAGGGTGGCCTACAACTAGCCAAATGGTCTGGGATGTTTTCCAACAGACCCTCCTCCTGCTTCACTTCCCAGGAATTTTTTTTTTTTTTTTTTTTTTTTTTTTGTTTTTCGAGACAGGGTTTCTCTGTGTAGCCCTGGCTGTCCTGGAACTCACTCTGTAGACCAGGCTGGCCTTGAACTCAGAAATCCACCTGCCTCTGCCTCCCAAGTGCTGGGATTAAAGGCGTGCGCCACCACCGCCCGGCTCACTTCCCAAGAGTTAGGATCACCAGCGTGTGCCTCTTTTTGTATGTTCAGGGTCATGCTGGACATGACCTTCCAGTCACAGGATGGCCTTCTGAGTCTCCACAGCTGGAGGTCCGATGCATAGAACAGAGCCCACCAAGTGAGCACTTGTGTAACAATAGCACACATAAGCTGTGTCTGTGATCAGGGTGTGTGTGGGACTGTGTGTGTGTATACAAGTGCATGTGACCACATACATGGAGGTCGAAGGAAGGCCCTGGGTGTTTCATCTCCCTCAATCTGGAACTTGGCATGTTTCGGCTAGGCTGGCGGCCAGTCTAAGGAGTACCACCAATCTTCCTGTCTCTGTCATCCCCAACCTCCATAGCTGGGGTTACATGTGGCATGCCCAGCTTTTTTCATGGGTGCTGGGGATCCGAACTCAGGCCTTTGTGCTTGGATAACAGCTCTCTTCTCTGAGCCATGTCTATAGCCCAAGGCGTCTTTCATTTGACAACAAGAGAAACTGAGAACCCAAGCATGAGGAATCATGTTAATCGACTGGAAACAAGAAACTTTAAATGGATTTGAATAAAACTAGAATGGTGTTTCCTAGTCCTTGGGGAGGCTTGTATCTATCAGTTTTAAACTTTTATCTCTTTTTTCTTAATGTGTATGATGACTGCTTGTCTGAGTGTATAACAGTTGTATGGAGTGCCGTTGAATAGGAGTTACAGGCACTTGTGAGCTGCCCAGTGTGGGTGCTGGGAATTGAACCCAGGTCCTCTGCAAGAGCAGTCAGTGCTCTAAACTGCTGAGCCATCTCTCCACCCATCACACACTTTAAGTCTGGCCTACCAGAAATCCTGGCTTCAGGTTGGCTTGGGACATCTATAAGAAAGAGCAGCTGTAGACAGACTAGTAATGTAGTAGTAATGTAGAGAGAGTCTAGTAATGTCACCATTCCTTCCTGTTGGTGCCACCAAATAACCGTGACACCAGCAGAAGGGAAGAGTGATAGTAAAAGCTCTCTGCTCAGCAGGTGCCAGTGCCTGGCTGCCTCTGGGTGGTGAGAGTTCTTCCCTGTCCGCTTCAACTCACCTGGGTTTCCTTTTGCTGGCTCCCTTCTGGAGCCCCTCCCATGTGACATTTCCACAGGGTGCGGGATACAGAGAAAAGCAGGTGAGATCTCAGTGTTAAGTAGAGTCCCATATTTTATTCAAGCCTCATTTCTTTGGAGAAAGGGAAACAGCTGAGAGGAGAAACTTAGAGACAAGCTGGCACAGGTCCCAGAGAGTACATGCAGGGAGGCCTTCACTGGAGATCTGTTGAAGATGCACTCTGCAAAGCCTGGAGACAGAACCCAGAGACAACTGTCCACCTTGAGTCACATAGCCTGGGAGTATGATGGGCATGTGATCCCAGAATCCAGTAAGAAGGAAGTCAGCAGGTGGAGGGGTCACAGAGCCAGGACTTGTGGCTTGTACCCAGTCTGGATCTCATGCCAAGTTGGGCAGGAAGGATTTGCCAAGATACTCTGCCTGCTCTTTGGACTCACCTACCAAGTGTCCTTACTGTTTTGGGGAGAGTTTGGATAAGTGCGTGGCTGTCTCTTTTCTGCCGAGCGTGTCTGAGGTACAACTCCAGACTGGGAGCTTACAGAGCCAAAGCGATAAGCAGTGAGGTAGCTCCGCCAGGGGCTCGAAGCCCTTGCCCTGGTCTTGGGCTCCAGCTCCCTCTCCCTCTGGGACTCTGGTTCCGGCTCTGGCTCCTCCTCTGTCTCAGGCTCTGTCTGGGCATCTGTCTCAAGCTCTGACTCTAGCTCCAGCTCAGGTTTGGCATGGATATCAGAATCCAGCTCAGATCCAGGGTCCAGCTCTGTCTCCTGGTCTAAGTCCAAGTCTAGGTCCAGATTGAGATCCATCCCACTGGTCTCTTCAGAAGTCTGCATGGGATCCAGTTCCAGGTTAAAGTCCAAGTCATCCTTAACAGGCTTATGGGGCTTGTTGTAGGCTGGACTTAGGTCAAACTCCAGGTCATCCTTAATAGGCTTCAGGGTCTTGGTGTAGGTCAGACTTGCATGTTGGGAGCTGTCTTTGATGGCATTCCCCGTTTTAAGTCTCAGATTGCTTAGATTGTCATTCTGCAAGACACACACATTTGGAAGGGTTAAAACCTACCCAAAAAGTTCACTTCCAAGCAGTCAAGGAATTTAAGAACACAGCAGGGTTTAAGGCCTGACATCCATGGGCTAACATTGCCTAGTCTGCTGCAGATCTCCTCAGGGCCTCAGTCATTCACTCTTGTTTGGGTTCAGACAAACCCTAACTTCTGCTCTCTCAGGTCTTTCTAGCTAGACTGGGTTTTACAAGACATCTTGTCTTTTTGATCTCAGTTGCTGACCCCTAACACAATCCTGACTGACATCTAGGGCTCTGTAAGGCAGTAGAGTGCAGCCCGACCTCTCTGCCCTCACAGCTCCAGCTGTGGAGCCTTCTCTTGATCCTAGCCTCCCTGAGACCAGGGACTGCCTCCCTGAGACCAGGGACTGCCTCCCTGAGACCAGGGACTGCCTCCCTGAGACCAGGGACTGCCTCCACGAGACCAGGGACTGCCTCCATGAGACCAGGGACTGCCTCCATGAGACCAGGGACTGCCTCCCTGAGCCTGACCACACTAATCTCTCTTCAACTGTTTCTTTTGTCTCCCTCATTCATCTCCATCTTGTTAATATATATGTGTTCTTCATTCTAGATGCAGATCAAAGATGGCCAGCCAGGCTCCCAGCTTCCTCTGTGAACCAGCTACCCCTTCGTGTACAAACCTATCCCGAGCTGGATTCTAAGCTTCTTGATGTAGAACACAGCCTGGTTCTAGATGTCCCCAATATCAGATACATCAGAGTGTCACAGAGCAGGAGCCCTCATGATATGAAGTCATAGTGTCGACAGTGTGCAACATTCCCTCCTTCTCCCTTCTGAAATGCCCGTCCTCTCCCTTCCTACCTGTTATTTCGTGGTGTCTTTTGCTGCCTTCCCTGCCTCTGCTGGCGTTTAAAAGTCACAAGCATTGATCTCGGGCTTTTTTCCTTTCCACCTACACTTTCCCTATAGGTCATTCTATCTAGGTCCCCAGTTTTGTTGCCATCTGTGTGGCAATGAGTTTCAGGCTGTAAAGCTTCCTGGATGTGCAGGTCTGTCTATCCTTCCACCATCTCAAATCCATCTGGATGCTTGTGGGTAACTCAAGCTTAATAAAAAATAAAGCTCACTCGCCCTCTAGTCTCCTTCTTAAATGTCGGGCTGGGGGAGGGCACTTCCAGTGACAATTTTTAATGTAAGTCCTGAAAGGAATGCAGGTGAGCAGAAGAGTGCCATATGTCCACTGGAAGCCATAGTCATGCCTATGTGTGTACCAACACACCAGGAGCTTCTCCCATCAACCCAGGAACAAGGCAACACCAATCACTCAGCTTACCTGGTCCTGGGGACTCTGACTTACGTAACAGGAAATAATAGGAAAGTAAGAATGGTAACATAGAAAACAGTAGATCAGTGTTATTTTCATGAATTAAAAAACTACTACGCTTAGTTTTGAGTGTGTATACGTGTGCACATATGTGTATGTGTGAGGGGACATTTAGGGAGCACGTGTGTGTGTGCACATATGTGTGTGGGTGCACATGTGTATATGCATGTATGGGGTACATGTGTGCAGAGGCATATGTATGTGGGCAAATGCGTGCAGGCACATGTGTGAATGGGGGTGTGTGTTAGTGGGGCACATATGGGAGTCGGAGGAGATGTGAGAGAACTGGCTTTCTCCAACTACCATGTAGGTCCTGGGGATTGAACCCAGGTGACAGGCGTGGTGGGTGTAAGCACATTTATCCGCTGAGTCATCTAAACAGTTCAGCAGTTAAGAGCACTGGCCTCTTCCAGAGGGACCTGAGTTCAATTCCCAGCACCCACATCAGATGGCTCACAGCCACCTTTTTCTCCTGTCCCAGGGAATCCAGAGACCTCTGGCCTCTGTGGGCACTCAAGAGCACATACCCATACGAGATCACACATCATATACACAACTGAACATAAATACAATTAAAAAGAAATCATACATATTTATATACACATAAACTAAAGCATATGAAGCATAGAGGATCTGGGATTTGTCTGTGTGAGGAGAGCCAGACACCTCCCTGTGACTGGCATGGTAAAAGGCTGAATAAACACCGAGAAAGCCCATGTTCCTGGCTAGAAAGAACAGAAAAATGGAAAGATACACATCTCAACATCCTCTGTGTCTTAGGGTCATTCTCAAGGGAACCGTGACAGGAATTTTGTTTGCCTTTTTGAGAGCAGAATGGCGCCTGAGGAATATTGGTGACCGTGAGTCAGGGATTGTGAGCTGATACCACTGGACTCCGTAACCAAATGTTCCAATGTATTCAAGCAATGTTGCTCAGAGCAGTGTGGTGCTGAGGGAAAAACCAAAGCAACAGCAACCCCAAGCTGCAAGCACTTTTATAAAATACTTCTGTGACAATAGTTTCTCAAGCCAGGAAAAGGGGAAGACTTACTCGATGGAGTGTGGGCAGGTGCCACAGTGTGTGTGGCCTTCAAGATTGATTTTGAAATCTAGCACCAGCGGTAGTGGGAGTGAGAGCAGGGCCTTTAGAGAAGCAATGAGGGCATCGGATTGCTTGACCCTCAGAAAACAAAGCCAAACAAAAACCTCCGCTTGAGCTTGGCCGTGGCGGCTCATGCCTTTAATCCCAGCATTTGGGAGGCAGAGGTAGGCAGGTCTCTCATTTTGAGGCCAGGCTGGTCTATAGGGTGAGCAGTTCCAGGACAGCCAAGGCTACACAGAGAGACTCTGTGTTGAAGAAAACAGCAACAAATCCTTTGCTTGAAGACACCATAAATAACGCCAATTGAGAGTCAAGGTGTGAACTGGGGCATTAGGTCCACTTTTGTTCTATAGCAGTTGGACAGTCTAGATAGAGTGGCCCAGCTGCTAAGTCAGGGCTTTCAGGGCTCCTGGGTGTGCCGGGGGTGGAGCTACAGGGAAACTACAGTCATTGGATGAGCCAGAAAACCTCAAGCCTTGAATTCAGGTCAGGGCCATCCTGGATCACTACCACCTCCAGATATCCAGCAAGAAAAACAGCCCCGGTTACAAGTGACTTCTAGACACAGCTTCTGATACACATCCAAAGATCACTGGGCGACTTAGGCTTCAACAGGCAAGGCCAAGCATGGAGTCTCTAAGGTGCTGATGCTGGCCTGTGGAGCTAGTCCCTGGAACAGAGGATTTACACCCACAACTGACCCACTGAGCCAAACCTCAGGGGGCTGGGACCCAGGGCCAGCTCTCTTTCTCTAAATGGCAAATTTAGGTCACTCTGATGGACACAGACATTTGAGAACCAATGGAAGCCTTTGAGCATAAGAAGGTCATCTTTGGGCAGACATTATCAAGACAATTCTTATATTTCTTTTTTTCCATTTATGGTGTGTGTGTGTGTGTGTGTGTGTGTGTGTGTGTGTGTGCAGTCCACTGTGGTGCCCTTGTGGAGGTCAGAGGACAACTTGTGGGAGGATGTTGGTTGGTTCTCTCCTTCCACCATGTGGAGTTGGGCAGAGTCGGCACACAGTCTTTAGTCCTGGCACTCAGGAGGCAGAGGGCAGGCTAGCCTGGTCTATAGAGTGAGTTCCAGGACAGGCAGGTCTATACAGAAGAACCCTGTGGGGGGCGGGGGAGGGCAGCTATAATAAGGTGCTCCTGCTGTAAGGCAGTTAACAACTTGCTTTCTGCTTTTGTACATTCACTCACAGATGTGGAACTGGGATGAAGTGAGGAGGAGAGTAAGACACTGTCCTTGCCCAGCTGTGGGTTCCAGGTGTAAAGGTGATACCCACCTTTACCACCCCTTCCTTTAGTTCCCACCCCTCCTTTGCGTGCCATGCTGTTGGGCTCTAAGGCTGCCCTTATGCCAGCAGTGGGCATCAGTTCATTTAACCTGAATTTGAATCAAGCCTAAGTCTTTCCCAGGGGAGTCAAGCGTCACAACAGTGCCTTTACCCACTGAGGCATCGTGCCTAGCCTCAGGAGAAGTCTTGCTTCAGGTAGGGGTGAACCTGAAGAACCTGAGGTCTACAAACAAGAGTAGATTACAGAGCTGACCAGAAGCACTATGTTCAGGTCTTGTTGAAAGGGAGAAAACTGTTCTGGAAAAACAAAGGCACATAACCTGTAACACATCTCATCAAAGCCAGGGAAGGAGACGGAACGGGAGGTGGGGAGGGCAGGGGATGGAAGGGGAGGTGGGGAGGGCAGGGAATGGAAGGGGAGGTGGGGAGGGGATGAAGAAGAGCAGTGTTCTATAAGTCTGTATTGTTCACTTTCCTGAGTATTTTTTTTAAAGATTTATTTATTTTATATATGTGAGTACACTGTCGCTGTCTTCAGACACACCAGAAGAGGGCATCGGATCCCATTACAGGTGGTTGTGAGCCACCATGTGGTTGCTGGGAATTGAACTCCGAACCTTTGGAAGAACAGTGAGTGCTCTTAACCTCTGAGCCATCTCTCCAGCCCTTTCCTGAGTATTTTAAAAACACGTATTATGGTAGCACTTTTTTTTTTGTTGTAAAAATGCAAATAGTATTAAAATCCAGTAGGTCAAAAACCAAAGAAATGACTAAAAAGCAATTTCTGAGCGGTAGCTCACCCTGGGTGCCTATCTGTGCTTTATTTTCCTGCAGACTCTCATCTGGGAAGCCCAAAGCCCACTCAAGTCTTTACTCAGGGTAAGAAACGGTGCAAACTGCTGACCTATGTGTCTTCCTCTTTTGCATGACCATGAGTGAATCCTTCTTTACCCACAGTGTAAATAACAGCCCCAGGCCTGGGAGGGCAGATGGGTCTTCTAGCCCATCAGACTTAGGACTTACCCACAGCCACAGGCCTGGGAGGGCGGATGGGTCTTCTAGCCCACCAGACTTAGGACTTACCCCGAGGTGCTATTTGGGGATGCTCTAAAGTCTGCCTAGGGGAAATTTCACATACCTAGCAACTGGTGTGACACCAACCACAGAGTGATGTGCCTGAGGCATCTGCTGGGCTGGGGAGGATCCCGGATGGGACACCCAGTGTAGCAGTGGGGCCCTTGAACGCTCAGGTCTCTGCCATTTATCAGTTGATCCCAGAGCATGCTTAGCAGCTCAGATTCGGGCACAAGTGCAGCCCAGCCTTTCTTGGACATCCTTCATCTGCAGATCGGACGCTCCCCTCTCCCTACTCCTCCCCGGGCCCTGTGGGTCCACATCATCCAACCTTGTCTGACTCTGAGTAGGTTTCCTGTATCACTGTCTCGGCCTCATCAATGCTTAATTCTGAGGGATCGGAGAACTTCCTTGACAAGGCAAACAGCACGGCGTCATGGAGGCTGAGGAAGAGCTGGGCCTTCGTGATGCCTTCGTCAAAGAAATCATTCTTCTCAAGCAACTTGACCACAGAGGCTACAATCCAAACCCAGACATCTGGGTGTCAGCACCTGACAGCAGAGGTCCTGGGATATGAAACGCTCACTCACTCACTCACTCACTCACTCACTCACTCACTCACAGGGAAGGGGAAACTCACTGTGACACCCTGAAATGAGCACCAGAATGTTGGCATTGTAGAACGCATTGCACATCTGCAGGGAGAGAGAGCTGAGTCAGAGAGCTGCATGAGCGGCAGAAACGGCCACCAACTAGCTGGGGTCTGACTCCTCATCTGGTGTTACTTGCCGGGGTATCTGTATTTCTTCCTGCTTTTGAGTACTAGAGCTGGGGACACAGAAACCAAGAAGGGCTTCTCACGGAGGGACAGAGGGTGGAATGTGATGGGGAAGCCTGCTTACGATCCCCAGCAGGAGGCTGTTCCCACGACAGATAGATAGACAGACAGACAGACAGACAGACAGACAGACAGACAGACAGGAGTGCCTACATGAGGAAGCCTCAGGGTAGATGGGCAATGATGCTCTTGGGAACACTCTAGAGAGTAGATACAAAGAGCTATCCTCCTTTTTAAAACGTTGTATTTTGGGGCTGGAGAGATGGCTCAGTGGTTAAGAGCACTGACTGCTCTTCCAGAGGACCTGAGTTCAATTCCCAGCAACCACATGGTGGCTCACAACCATCTGTAATGGGATCTGATGCCCTCTTCTGGTATGTCTGAAGATAGCTATGGTGTATCCATATACATAAAATAAATTAATTTTTAAAAAAAGTTGTATTTTTTACCCATGTACATGTGTGTGAGTTTCGTGGATCTGCAGTGTGTGCCTGGCACCCATAAAGGCTAGAGAGGGCATTGAATCCCCTGGAGTCGCAGACAGTTGTGAGCTGCAATGTGGGCGCTGAACCTAGGTCCCCTGTAAGAGCAGCCACCAGTGCTCAAAATTGCTGAGCCACCTCTCCAGCCCCGCGGTTGTTATTTTAGGGTAAGTGGAACATAATTATTCCCTCCAAAAGGAGTATATGGAGCCATTACAGAAGACTGAGGAAGTGCAGACCTTTAGGATATAGACGGAGACCCCGAGTCTCACAGCTGTGAGGCAAAGAGTCCTGATGGCCTCCATCAGAAAGCCATCTGTGTTGGCCAAGTGTGGGTGCCAGAATACAAGGTGCCTCTGTAAGAATGGGGGGCAAGACAGGGGTGCTGGCACTGTCCTACAGAACAGGTGGGAAGAGCCAGGAAAAGCCAGATGCAAGATGTTCTGAAGCACCAAGTCTTCAAAACAGGGGCTGTTCTTGGGGCTGCTGGGAGAACTGAAGGCAGAGGAGTGTGAATGCTCAGCTTGGCCCTGTCCGTAGTGTTTGAGAATGTGGGCTGAGCAACTCTGAAGTTACTACAGTGCAAGACTGGAAGAAGACAACCCAACGCAGCCCAACTGCCTGAGGTGAAAAGTTCCCAGGGGAAACAGCATCAGATACACCTGACTCTAGACTGTCGGGTGTGAGCTGGGCACTGCAGAGCATACATTAACCCAGCACTTGGAAGACACAGGCAGGCAGACTCTGTGAGTTCCAGGCCAGCCTGCTATGTCTGCATAGCAAGTTCCAGACCAGAAAAAAAAAAAAAAAAAAAAAAAAAAAGAGGGTCTAGATGCCCTTAAGAACCACCTACTTCTTCATGAGTGTGAAGGCTTCAGAAAACAGGCTCCAAGTCAGAAGAGGAGATGCCCATCAGAGGGGCAGGGCAGGTCCCCAAGAGCCAGGAGGGAGTGTCCCACGTTTAAACTGGGCCATCGTGAACAGGGGTGGAACAAAGAAGTGACTGAGAAGAAAAGGCATTAACTGCCGGGCAGTGGTGGTGCACGCCTTTAATCCCAGCACTTGGGAGGCAGAGGCCAGCCTGGTCTACAAAGTAAGTTCCAGGACAGCCAAAGCTACACAGAGAAACCCTGTCTTGGAAAAAAAAAAAAGAAAAGAAAAAGAAAAGGCATTAAACAGCAAAGCCGTGCAGTAACCGTGCAGCCCTGTTGTCCACTCTGCAGCAAGAGCAGAGACTTCCAAGAGAGCCTCTGAGTCACAGTAACAAAGAAAAGAGGGGTGGAGGGGAGGTCCTGCTGGTGCCTGTCAGGTGGGGCTGGACTTAAAGTATCATTTCTCCTAACTCTTCCAGGCTGAGAGCACTGCCTGGAGCAGAGCGGCTGACCAGCGGGGGACTTCTTGGTGACCTTTTCTTTTTCTGTAGAGCTTGGTCACTGAAAAGGTCTGTAGCTGTCCTGGGAGTGGTGTCCACAGTGGGTGGGACACAGATACTGCCTTTGTGATGTTAAGAATCAACTCCTCTGTCCCCAGTTTCTTAAGAGATGATGAAGGACTTAGGACTGGGGAACCTAACAGCTCTAGTTCAACAAATCAGAGCTGCTTCATTCCTTAGCACTTTGATTTTAAATCACCTTCAGTGTCCCCATCTCTAGTGACTGAGCAATCCCATGATGCAGACAATTACACCGGCCAGGGGGCACAGGGTGTGTAAGCGTGGGTTGTAGGAGGGGTCAGAGCCTAGGGCCAGGCCTCCTTGGTGCTTACCTGCCTCAGTGTGACCAAAGCCCGATTATCCACATAGTGTACCATGGAAAAGTCCAGAATGATGGTGTGGGTGTTGAACTGCACACTTGTATCTGAGTAAGGCAGGATGACCGATCTGGATCTACTCTGTGCTAAGCTCTCTGAGTTTTCGGGCGGTGACAATAGGTTGTTTCTTGCGGGGTCATTGGGTAGCCAGGCTTTCTCCATGTCCTCGTAGTTCGGCCCCATATTCCTCTGTGATGTGGAAGACACTGTGTAGGGGATCTGCTCCTCAGAAGTGGCTTGGCTGGTGTCCCCGCTGGCCAGGTAGGAGCAGCGGACCAGGTTGGTGGCTGACTGCTGCCCCTCTTTGTTTTCATACCGCTCTGTGTAGATGACCTGGGGCAGCAGAGGGGATCGGACCTTGATGAGGCGCAGGCAGGGCTGAAGCCCCTGCCCTCCTAGCTTGCCGTGTCCCCCTGAAGCTCTACCTTCTCATTCCTTTTGAGCTTGGCTGTCCCACTAGCACTTGAAGCTACAGTCAGAGATTGGAGTTTCTCTCTCGATTTCCCTACTCCATGGTACCTTCCTCCCAACTGTGTGTTCTCAGCGACATCCATCTGTGAGCCAGACTTGAAGTCACCTTTACTTTATTCGGTGACCGCCCTTACTCCTGGGTCCCATTGAGTCTCTGGTATTTATTAGTATGTCCTGTAAAGTACTCTCTCTCTCTCTCCTTTTTACATGATTGTATGTATGTATGTATGTATGTATGTATGTACGTACGTGCCTGTGTGCATTATACAGTATATACAATCAGGCCAAATACATCACATGTATACAGGAGGCCAAAAGAGGGTGACAGATCACCTTGAACTGTAATTTTAGGTAGGTGAGCCACCTTATGTGGGTGCTGGAAACTGACCCTGGGTTGGCAGGAAGAGCGGTAAGTGCTGTTAACTACCGAACCATTTCTTCAGACCTGTAATCTGCTTCCTCTCAGGGCTTCCTCCACATACTCTTGCATGCATGACCAGCCTTTCATCCAGCCTTCTTAAGAACACAGTGGTTGGTTTCTTCTCAGCTTGTCTTCACCTCTGCCCGCCTCCCATCTCCTAAGAGACCCAAATGGCTGGTGTAGCATATGGATGGAACCATGGAGCCAGGCTAGTGTGGCCTCTGCATATGGAGTGTGACGGTCGGGCTTGTCACCTGTCCTTTCTTCCTCCCCCTTCACTGGGTTGTGTCTGCCTCAGAGTATCACTCCTATGATTCTGAGAGCCTCATACATATTTCTGTCTCAGGGTCCTTGCCAAGCCTACTGCTATGGAGATCTCTAGTTTCTAAGCTAATAGCAATGTCGGTGACTTCAGCAGCGCACAGCCATTCACCATGTGGTGCCTCTGGCTTTCTAAGTTCATGCCACTCTCTCTACCCAACATCTTATGTGCTGTTAGAAGATAGACACAGTCTTCTGACTATAATCAGAGGATGGCACTACTCGTACTGTCTTATACATTACTATTCCTATTATTAATTTCAAGTTGGGCTGGAGATACTGCTCAGTAGTTAAGAGCGTGCCCCTCATAGTCTATCTAGTGTTATGTCTGTATGTGCACTGGTGTATGTGGAATGGAGTGGGTTTTTTTTTCCTTAAAGGGAATGGCTAGTTTATTTTAAAGAAAAAAGGGGCGGGGATGGAGCCAGGTGGTAGTGGTACAGGCCTTTAATCTCAACACTCATGAAGCAGAGGCAGGCAGATCTCTGTGAGTTCAAAACCAGGCTGGTTTATGTAGTGAGTTCTGGCACAGCCAGGGCTACATGGAGAAACCCTGTCTTAAAAACAAAGAAACAGAAAAGAAAGAAGGAAGGAAAGAAAGAAGGAATGAAAGGAGAGACAGAAAGGGAGAAAGAGAGAGGAGAGGAGGAGAAACGAGACAGGAGACATGGAGACGTGGCTCACCCTGGCCTCTGGCTCCAGCTCTTCACAGTCGCAGAAACACCTACAAATTTTGTTCTCTGCTATGCTGGTCTCACTGTCATGAAACAGAGTGTAAATCTCTTCTTCTTTAAGAGGCAACTTCATCATATTGACCTGGGAGACAGAGGGGGTCTCACACAGAGACGGGGTGGAAAGGGAAACCCAAGGGTGCAGAGGGTGCTGGGGGGCAGCAGGCCCTCACCTCTTTTAACAGCTTGCGCTTGAGGTGGTACACATTGACAAACGTGATGGAGTTGCAGCACTGGAAGATTTTCACCCCAGGGAAGAGAATCACCTGCAAGACATGGTAAAGGCCTCTGCTCCTTCAGGGAGAAGAACCAGTAGCCTTATCATTTTTTAATTGTTTTGTTTGTTTGTTTTGTTTTCTAAGACAGGGTCTCACTATGTAGCCCTGGCTGCCCCGGGACTTGCTCTTGCTCTGTAGACCAGTCCCGCCTTAAACTCACAGAGATCCGCCTGCCTCTAATTCCCAAATGCTGGGATTAGAGACCTAAGCCACCCCCCATCACCAGAACTACACAGCTTTCATGGTTCCTCAAGAGCTTCTGTCCTTAGTAGGCTGAAGGCTAGAAAACTAGCTTCCTCTTTCTGCCCCGCCCCACCCCATGTGTGTGTCTGTCTGTATCTGTCTCTGTGTGTGTGTCTGTGTGTGTGTCTGTGTGTGTGTGTGTGCCTGTATCTGATCTGTGTCTCTCTCTCCTCTCACCCTCTCTCTTTCTCTCTCTTTCTCTCTCTTTCTCTCTCTCTCTCTCTCTCTCTCTCTCTCTCTCTCTCTCTCTCTCTCTCTCTCTCTCTCTCTCTCTCTCTCTCCAGGGCTTTTGCTAACTCAGAACGAGTTGGATCTCGGACCTTGAACTGGGAGCTGCACAGGTCCCTGTGTGGCCCTGCCTGCACAGTGCTGTTGTGTGAGGTGAGCATACCACACACCTGCCACCTCTTCTGTTTGTACTCTTCCATTTCTAACTCTATCTAGCCTTCTCCCTGAGTCACAGTGAGAGGTTAGGGGGCCCTCTGCTGGCTACAGGGGTGTCCCTTGGAGTCTCAAGTCTCCCATTCCCTGTGGAGTGGGCTGCAGTGCTTCACAGTGGTGAAGGACTAGGGGGCTGAGCTGGCTACAGTAGAAGTGCTCTACACCCCACTTCCCGTGTGTGTGTATGTTTTATGTATGTTTCTATGTATGTGCCTGTGACTGCATGCGTGTGGGCACACGGGTGTGCAAGTGCACTGAGGTGTAAGAGGTTCATGTGCGGAGGCCAGAGGTTAAGGTCAAGTGTCTTCTTCAATTGTTGTCCACTGTTTACTGAGGCAGGGCCTCTCACTGAAACCCAGCAATCTATTACTCATTTCGCTCAGACATCCAGCTCGTCCTGGGATGTCTTCTCTCTGCCTCCCAAGTACTGAGAGTCCAGGGGTTCTGAGGAAGTGGACTCCTCACACATGCATGGCATTGGCTTTACCCACTGAGCCATCTTCCCTGTCCCTGGGCTGGCTTCTTACCTCCCGGTAGTCATTAACATTTCTGTAAATGTTGGTGTTGGGGATCTGACCCAAGACGAGGATCTTGGTTCTGGAAGGAAATGTACTTGTCTTAGGTCCCTGTGCCCTTGCCGTGCACGGCTGTCCTGCACTGGTCAGAGGCTGAGTACCTGTGCGAGCGGACAGTGATGATAAAGAAAGTGAAGCCCAGTGAGATGAGCAGTCCAACGTCTAATCCCAGGAAAATCGCAGCGGAGAATGTCACCATCCACAGGACCTTGTGGAAAAGGGTTGGAGGGGGAAAGAGACCTTGAAAACAAGCAGAATGGGGAGGTGCCAGGCCCGCCTCAGACAGCCTCAGGCTGCCTAGAGCCTCTCTCATAGATTCCTGATCACCCTACCCTTTACTTCTTTCTCAAATATCAATGTCTCCGTGTACAAAATGGAGACAATGCTATCTACATTGTCAGATGGTAGGTGGGTTGACATAAGGAATCAGAACTCACTGAATGATAGTTAAACATTTGCAATAGTTATTATAACTATGTATTTATTTTGCATTAAAGGTAGGTTTATTGGGAAGATGTTCTCAGGTGGGTGAGTTCACTGGCCCCAAGGACTAAGGCCAGGGAACTGGCCATGGGGGTGGGGCTAGAAGAGGAAGAGAAAAAGAAAGAAGTGGACAGTTGTGGAGACAGAAGAGGAGAGCAACTATTTATTTTTTAAATTTTTATTTATTTTGTGTATGTATGTGTATCCTCATGCTGGTGTGGTGGCCACATGTGTATATGCCTGCATGTTTGTTTTTTTTTGAAATTGGGTCTCACATTGGCTTGGAGCTCCCTGTAAGCTAGGCCGGCAGCCAGCAAGCCCCAGGGATACCCGTCTTTGCCTTTCCAGCCCTGGGATTCTAAGTTTGTGCTACAATGCCTAGCTTTTTTATGTGGATTCCGGGGTCTTAAATGGCAAGCTCCTAGCTGGGCAGTGTTGGCTCACGCCTTTAATCCCAGCACTTGGGAGGCAGAGGCAGCCAGATTTCTGAGTTCGAGGCCAGCCTGGTCTACAGAGTGAGTTCCAGGACAGCCAGGGCTACACAGAGAAACACTGTCTTGGAAAAAAAAATTAAAAAAGCCTTCGCCTGTCCCTTTTGAGATGCTCAGAGATGCTGTGGTCACTCTGGACTCGAGCCTGAAGCTCAGCTCTGGCTGGTTCTGCTCCCCCTGCACACCCCAATTCACACCCTGAGGCATCTGTACTCACACAGTCATACTGGTCCTGTCTCCACAGACTAGGTAAATTGTAAATAGTTTCCAAGTAGGGTACCACATTGCTTAGGATGATGCCAGCCAGCACAGCCTGTGGGAAAGACAAGTAGGGTACCACATTGCTTAGGATGATGCCAGCCAGCACAGCCTGCGGGAAAGACAGACGGCCTCATTCTCCCTTCACGGACAAAGGATCCACAGAAACTAGCCTTGCCTCTAGAAATACTACATGGTTTTTTTTTTTTTTTTTTTTTTTTTTTTTTTTTTTTTTTTTTTTTTTTTTCATATGAACAGCATACCCAAACTCTGCCATATGGCACAATTAAAAGCTCTTTCCATTTTTCTCCACCACTTTAGTAGTCAAATCCAACAGGCACAGCTATGCCAAGGTCAGAGCTGACTCAGCTGGGACGCTAGCTGGGCCCATTTGTGCTTGCTTTCTGAGAAAGTCCAGTACAACAATACAGACATGGTGGGTCTGTAGAAGACAGCCCAGCACAGACAAACTCAGGCAGGCCTTCTTCCCACCAGTTGTTGTTGTTGTTTTAAATATTGATTTTATCTAAACTTTTTTTTAAAAGATTTGTTTACTTATGTATTTTTACATAGACAAGCACTCTGTCCTTCTTATACACCAGAAGAGGGAATCAGATGCTATTACAGATGGTTGTGAGTTACCATGTGGTTGCAGGGACCTGAACAGGACCGTCTAAGATCAGCTAGTGCACTGGTCCCCTGAGCCATCTCTCCAGACACCCTGCAGCCAAACTTTAAACAATGTTAGAAAGGTGTGGTGGGACGGATAACGCCTCAATTTCACAGGGGTTTGGAGAATTCTCTCTCTCTCTCTCTCTCTCTCTCTGTCCTTCTTTCTTTCTTCTTCACTTTTGTATTTTGTTATAGTTTTTGTTTTTCCAGACAAGGTTTCCCTCTGTAGCCCTGGCTGTCCCAGAATTCACACCATGGACCAGGTTGGCCTCATTCCAAGACCTACTTCTGCGTCCCAGGTGCTAGGATTAAAAGCATGCAGCAGCACCACCTGACTAAATTTTCTTTTAACCTAAGGCTAGAAATAGCTACAGGAAACAAAGGCCATCCTAGAGCCGTGTATAGCAAAGCTGTGTCCTTTGTAAATATTAAGGTAAGACATTCATTTCATTACAAAATAATTACAGGCCGGGTGGTGGTGGCGCACGCCTTTAATCCCAGTACTTGGGAGGCAGAGGCAGGTGGATTTCTGAGTTCGAGGCCAGCCTGGTCTACAGAGTGAGTTCCAGGACAGCCAGGGCTACACAGAGAAACCCTGTCTCAAAAAACCAAAACAAAACAAAACAAAAATTATAGGAGCTAGAGCAATGGCTCAGAGGTTAGGAGCACTGACTGCTTGCCCTTCCAGAGGTCCTGAGTTCAATTCCCAGCAACCAGGTTGTGCCTCACAACCATCTGTAGTGGAATTTGATGTCCTCTTCTGCCCTCTTCTGGTGTGTCTGAAGAGAGCAACAGTGTACTCATATACATAAAATAAATAAATAAACAATAATTACAATCCTACACAATTTTATTTTTAAAAACTTGTTTTGTTTCCTTGAGACAAGGTCTTTCTATGTAGCCCTGGTTATCCTGGAACTCACTATAAAGACCAGGCTGGTTTCTATCCTCCCACCTTTGTATACTGGGTGCTAGAATTACAAGTGTATATTACTATGCCTAGTCTGTGTAACTTCAATCATTACAGAGGCAGCTGCTGCCAGCACTGTGGTATGTTCTGTATGTTTGGGAACCTATAGCTTATAGTCACTTGGTTTCAGCTGTCATAAGCACACATACTATGGCTAAAGGTCAGGTCATGTCTCAGACAAAGGGAAGAAGGGATACATTTAAGCAGAGACACAATGCAGTTGAGCTGAGCACAGGGCGGAAAGCCAACCCGCAGGCCTGTTCTTCTGATGCTGGGAATAACCCGGGACAGCAACGGGGGACAGAGTTCAGACACAGGCAGAGAAAACAGACAGCACGGACACAATGGCAGCAAGTGTCTGAGTCTCACTGATGATGGCTTCCTACGTCTGAATCTGTCACTCCTCACGGAGTCCCCAACCCCAGAGCTGAATTACAGCTTAAGGAGAGCAATCGGGACTGTGTTTCTTGAGCACTCTCTATGAGATCAGCATGACCTTGGTTTACACTAATACACACATGTATTACGCAGAGACGTGGATCCCACATGATCCTGTTCAATGTGCAGCCTTGCTGCTGTGCCGTGTCGAAGGGTGTGTGCCTACGCCTGCACACAGAGGACAGAAGGCGGCTCACGTGTCCCACTCTGCCACTCCTCGTCATATTCTCCTGAGACAAGCTCTCTCACTCAACTGGGAATGCACTAGTCAGCAGGCCCCAGCAATGCTGTCTCTGCCCACTTGCTTCCAGCACTGGGTCACAGGTGCTGTAGCCGCAGCTGGCTCTTCCCTGGGGCTGGAGAGCTGAGCTTAGGTTGTCATGCTTGTACAACAGGTGCTCTCACCCACCGCCATCTCCCTGCCTCCACCACTGGGACCATACAAATGCAATTCTTTGCATGGATGTTCTACCGAGATTCCATCTTTCTTCTAAGATTTACTTATTTTTATGTGTATGAGTGTTTGCATGTATGTGTGTGTATCACATATCTGTGGTGCCTGAGGAGGCCAGAAGAGGGCACCAAATCCTTTGGAACTGGAGTTATAGACTCTTGTGAGCCCCAATAGGTACTGGTCAACAGTCCTCTGGGCTCCCCTGGAAGATCAGCCAGTGCCCTTAAGCACTGACCCACTTCTCCAGCCCCGCCCACCCACAGATCCCACCCATCTCTCTAGCCCCGCCCACCAGCAGATCCCACCTATCTCTCTAGCCCCGCCCACCCGCAGATTTACAACCCCCCCTCATCCCACTTACATTAGGCAGTTTGTGGAAGAAGCTTCCCATCTTCACCATCAACAGCAGCATCACACCTGCGCCTACCAGAGAGGCAAACTGAGGAGACAGAGCTGGTTGAGGAGAGCCATCAGGCAGGGGCTGCTCCCTGTCTGCAACTGTGGCCGTCTGTTTACTGAGGAACATGCCTTTTTTTTTTCTTAAGAAGAGTTGGGGGAGCCGGGCGGTGGTGGCACACGCCTTTAATCCCAGCACTTGGGAGGCAGAGGCAGGCCGATTTCTGAGTTCGAGGCCAGCCTGGTCTACAGAGTGAGTTCCAGGACAGCCAGGGCTACACAGAGAAACCCTGTCTCGGGAAAAAAAAAAAAAAAAGAGTTGGGGGCTCAGCACATGTGCCTTTTAGGATCTTAGTGAAGTATCTGACACACAGTAGGTACTTCATGAGTGTCATGTGAATGCTGTTTGGGGGTGGGGGGGAGGATCAGTTTTCCCCGGAATCCTTATTGTCACAACTTAGGACTGTGAATCTCCTGAGATATAGCTTGTGTGTTTCAGCTTTCAAAACTTTAGCTTCTCCACACACAAGTTAAAAACTCTACCCTCAAGCAGACTCCTCACTGACAGCCCCAAATCCCTTCCATTCTACTTCCGGGTAATACATGTCTCCCCTGCTTCTGTGTTGCTGGCGCTTTGGCAGCCTCCCATCTTCAGTGGGGTTTCATCTTTTCCTTGTTTTGTATTTGAGACAGAATCTCATGTGTAGCCCTGGCTGTCCTGGAACTCACTCATTATATAGACCAGAGTGGCCTTGAACTCACAGAGATCTGCTTGCCTCTGTTTCCTGAGTGCTGGAATTTAAGGCCTGCACTGCTATGCCTGGTATATTTCAAAATATAAAAGTTTTTAAAGGTTATTTTTCTTTTTTTGTGGATGACTATTTGCCTGCATGCATGTATGTATACCATGCCCATGCCTGGTACCTGAGGAGCCCAGAACTGGAGTTACAGATGGTTGTGAGCTACCAGAGAAGGGCACAAGAAATCAAACCCAAGTCCTCTGTAAGAGCAGCTAGGACTCTCAACCACTGGGTTGTCTCCCCAGCCCCACAATAGGGCTGGAGACAAGTGCTGGGGTTACAGGATGTGCTACCCAACACCCCCGCCCAGTAACGTTTAAAGACAGACATCGGAGCAGAAATTAAGGCAAGCACAGGATCCAAACTCTCCCCAGAGGCCCCTGACTAACTACAACATCACAACACGATCAACCCAGATGCAGCCCTTCTACAGACAGCCATGCCAACAGCCATGTGGACAGGCGTGCATCTGTCTCCTTATGTGGACACGCTAGGGGGGATGGTTCCTTCTCAACACACCTGCTGTCTTCCTCCAGACTTGTCTTGGATAACAGTCCTGGCCATACTGCCCGTAAACACACAACATTTGAAAAAGGAGCTGACCACGTTGCAAAGGCCGATGGCTATTAAATCCTGCAAAGAAACAGCAGAGCCTTTGAGCCCACGTTTTATGAGGAATCTGATTTTGAAGAAGTTCACTGTTTTTTGAGGCGGCATTAGGGTCCTTGCAGCCTTCCTATAGCACTCGGCTGACAGAGCCTCGAGGGGCCCTCAGGGCGGCCAGTCTCTCGTTTCCTGGATTAAATTGCATCTCTGCCCTCGCTTCTGAGAAGGACCATGCCTTCTGAAAGTAGTAAAACTGACTCTTGCCTTATTCCTCTTTCTCATGACCCCTTGGACTTAGACTTACAGAGGGAGCTCAGAGCTGGCCTTCTCCCTGTCTACAGTAACCTAAATGTCTGGCTAGGACACTGCTTGCTTCTGTGTCCTTCTTGAGTTCTAGAGAAAGGACCAGTTTCAGAGTAATTAGAGTTTTTTTTTTTTTTTTCTAAAAAAATAAATACAAAAGCCAAAAGGCAAGGCATTATGTTACTGACAGGTACAAGCAGCCTGGTTTGTATGTGCTATTTCATGTCACCTGTGTCCCAGCATCCATCTGGCTTCTAAGGCCATAGGGAAGGAAGACAGAAACTCTGCTAGGTCAGCAGCACCATGCCCTATATTATCATCTGCTAACATCATTGTTTGAGACAGGGTCTCATGTATCCCAGGCTGGCCTTTAACTCCTGAGCCTGCCTCTACTTCCTGAGTTTTGGGGTAACAAACATGTGTCACCCCACCTGGTTAATTCCATCACCTCTCTGCACCACATCCATTCTAGGAGAACAGTACTTATATGGATTCAAGAAGGTTTAAAGTTATACATCCTTCACTTCTCAGAAACCTTATGTGGTTACAGTACAAATTATGGTCCAACAAACTGGTTAAAGAGGAATGGACCCTGCGTGCTGGCGGGAGGCTCGGTCAGAGAACCATCCTATCAGATAACAGGACACACGGGCTCACCTGGTTGGAGTTGATTCTGTAGTTATGCAAGTTTGCAATCTTCTTGCCCAGAGAGACGAGCAGGAAGGAGCTCACTAAAGCTAAAGACATGGCTTGTAAAACAATTCTGCTAAGAACACCCAACTCTGGAGTCTCAGGGAACACGAAGCTGGAACAGAAGAGTGGAATTACTACTGGGTGGTAGGCAGTCCCTTACTGCTCCTCTCCCTCTATCCTCATGCCAAGCAGACCTCATGGTTCCTCCCCAACCTTTTTTTTTCCTCCTTCTTAACAAATAAAGGACAAACAGCAATGGAGGCAGCAGCTTGTCAAAACAGCCAACAAACCAAGGCAAGTGACAAAGGCCATCAAAACAACATCCTCTGTGGGTCTCCAGTCCTTGTTCCCACCATACAGTTGAGAGCAAGTACCAGGTGTGAACAAAGGAAACCTGCTTCTGCTCCTGAGGACATTCCGGGGGGTGTGTGCTGCAGGCCGCCCTTATACCTAGGATGCTTCAGAGCTGAAAGGCTCACAAGTCCTCTATTCACATTGTTTAGGACAGGGTCTCCCCAGTGCCCTTCACTCGGGCACATACAAATTCCACACACACCTTCTCCCTTACAGGTTTTGTTTGTTTGCTTTTTTGCTTTTTACTTTTTGAATCAGAATCTCAGGTAGCCCAGGCTGACCTGGAGTTCCTGGTTCCCTGTCTAAACCTCCCCAGGGCTGGTGTTAAAACTCTGCACCATCACGCCTGGCCCATTGAACTGTGCACTTTAAAGAATGAATTTTATGGTATGTTAACAAGATAATAAAAGAGTGTTACAAATAACTTTATACTGATATATTTGATAATTCCAAATCAATGGATAAATGCTTTGAATGACTCAAACTAACAAAGTGTTCCCCAGGAGAGAGAGAACCCACAGCACACAATGGTCACAGTGTGATGGCGGTGAGGGCAGTGATGACTGTCAACTTAAACTATCTGGGGTCACCGGGGAGATGAGCCTCTGGGCACCCATGAAGGTGGGCAGCCTTGCCCACTGTGGTGCTGCTGCTCTGTCGTGGGGACCCAGGACTGTAAGTGCAGAGGGCAAGCTAAGCACATCATGCCCTCCTCAGCCCTGCCTCCTGACAGAGAACGCTGAGCCCACTACTTCAAGCATGAGAGGCTGTATGCTTCCAGTGTAAGCTGCAGTAAACTCCCCTATAACTTGCATTTGTCAGAAGGTATTTTATCACAAGAAAGGGCAGGGATAATAGAAGTTTTGTTTAATAACATACAAGCTGAGTATGAACATTTGCCTGTACTAAACCTAGAACATGGGAGGTAGAGACAGGAGGATCAGGGGGTCAATGACAGGCATAAAGCTTTGGCCACCTAAGATCACATCTCAGAATCAATCTAAAAAGAGAGCACAGTAAAAACAGAGTCATAGTTAGGAACCTGCCCACGGTGGACCCTTCAGGCCGATAGAAGTTCACTGGTGGATTCAAGTAAACAAGGAAGAGATCAGGCCTGTTTTACAGAGAATTACAGAAACTGCAGTCATTATGAGGAAAAGACCACCCCAGGCCAAGGTTGCTCATAAATGTAATGGAAGAGATCTGATCAACGTATAAAATGATAATTGTGCCGTAACTGCATAGGCTTCCTCTCAGGACTTGAGAGGCTTAACCTTCAAATGTCACGAATCATAGGAGGAGACAAAAAAGGAAAAGAAATCCTGATGGTTTGGGAAGACACTTATATAAGTATACCTTATATGTAAGATATCTTATATATATCTTCATGCTAACACAATCCTTTAAGGCTATTTTAGGAGCATGGATATGCTCCATCTTTCACTTCTGTGGATAGCTTTATAAGTCTTGAGAAATGTCTTCTAGATCTTTTACAGACTGTTTGCTATGTGCAGTTCCTATGTTTTGAATCTCATTCCACTTCCTCATCAACCATGTGTGCCTGTGTGTGTTTTTTTGTGTGTGTATGTGTGTGTAGTGTATACAAGTGTATATGTGTGAGTGTGTATATGTATGTGTAGTATGTGTGTGTTGTGTGTATGTGGTATGGTTATGTTTGTATGTAATGTGTGTATCTATGTGTGCAAGTATGTATGTTTATGTATATGTATGCATTGTACATACATGTATATGTGTATCTGTCTTTATTGTATGTATGTATATGTGTCTGTGTATATCTGTGTGCATTTGTCATGTATGTGTGTGTCCAGAATGCTTGTTTTCATTAGCTTTTACCATTTAATCAAACAGACAAATACATATGACTCCATGTTTGGACTCCATTCTAGAAAACAATAGAAAGATCCACAGTGAGGCCAGCTGTGCGCTTACACACTTAGGAGCGCTGTTTCTGTGAAGCCAGCTGTGCGCTTACACACTTAGGAATGCTGTTTCTGTGATAGACTTTTTTGTAGAGCAAACAATAGCTTATCTGATTAAATTTTATTTAATTAAAACTTCCTCTTAGGGGCTGGAGAGATGGCTCAGCAGTGAAGAGCACTGGCTGCTCTTGCAGAGGACTTGAGTTCAATTCCCAGCACCCACATGGTGGCTCACAACCATCTGTAATGGGATCCGATGCCCTCTTCTAGTGTATCTGAAGACAGCAACAGTGCACTCACACACATAAAGAAATAAAACCTTCCTTTCAGTTCATGCTTAAAGCCCACTTATCCTTTTTTGTTCATTTATGAAGTCAGATAAGAATGTGACTATTCCAATGAGATATATAATAAATATAGTTTATTATCCAAGCTCAACACTATAAGCCACTGCATATATATAATAAATATAGTTTATTATGTCACTGCATATATATAATAAATAGTTTATTATCCAATCTCAACGCTATAAGCTGCTGCTTTCCTTCCTGCTACTGTTGGTGTCATTCAATGCTTATCAGCAAATTAGGATTAAAAAGAAGAGAGAATCTGGGTGTGGTAGGGCGCAGCGAGAAAAGCCCACATTTGGGATGTGCATGGTGGAGGATCAGAACTTCAAACCTGGTCTGGACTGCCTGTATCACAAAAGTGAACAAAAACAAAAACAAAACAGAGACCTTGGCCGGGAACTACAGGCATAGCAGGAGTCAGGTTACAGGGTCCAGTTCTACCAGTTTCTGGTACCATGGATAAATACAAAAGGGCTGAAATAAAGAACATTCAAAGCAATGTTTAAATCAGATTTTTGAATGCTTCTTCTCTGTATGTACCCTTGAATCTTACAGTGAAAGCCAAGCTGAAGAACACAGACCAGGCTGAGAGAGGCCTCACTGACTGACGCTCTCCCCCAAGCTTGAGTGTGATTCCTGGGACTCCCAGGGTAGAAGGAGAGAACAACTCCCACAGTTGCCCTCTGACCTCCTCATGCATGCTGTGGCAGAAACCTGCCCAATTCTCCCAAAATGTAAAAACAAAACAAAAAGAAATGTTTTTAAAAATGCGAGTTAGCCTGGCAGTGGTGGTGTACGCCTTTAATGCCTGTACTCGGGAGCCGGAGGCAGTGGATCTCTGTGAGTCTGAGGCCAGCTTGGTCTACAGAGTGAGTTCTAGTACAGCCAGGACTACACAGAGAAACAAACCCTGATTTTAAAAAACAAAAGAATGAAAGAAAGAAAGGAAGGAAGGAAGGAAGAAGGAAAGGAAAAGAAACTTCATCCACATTGCTACCTGACTTTCCCTTGTACCCTGGCCCCCCAACACACACATTATTGTATAGAGATGGTATCTGATCATGTCTCTGTTATTGAATAGGATGCCAAATGCGTTTGGCCATCACTGCATTTCACAGGAGACTGTTGGGATATGGGCCTGGTTCAACATGATCGTATCAAACAGCCCACCTGTTGTTATCCTGGAGCTCAGCCAATGTCCCCAATTCTTTGGGATCCCCCTGTGTGCAATGTGGAGTCATAAGCAGTGTTCTTCAGAAGTCTGCCTGTGAGTCAAGACGCTGCCATCTAGTCCTTTCTAATCAAAGTCGAAAATGGCAACTGTCCGACGGCAGCAAGAGTCATTAGATGAAACCAAATGCAGAGGAATCGTGAGTCCCTCAGAGCTGCCAGTTTTTCAGAGATAACCTCCCCAATTAAGAAGAAAAAGTTGTTCAATGGCACAGTGCTTGTTTAACCTGTATGAGGCCCTAGCTTCAACCCCAGAACAGTGTAGAGAAGAAGCGAAGGAGGGAGAGAAATGGGGGAGCAGCTGAAACCCACAATCAAGTGGGTTTGCAGTTCTCTTCTGAACGTGGAGTCCTGTGTTTCCTCTCAGGGGCACTAGAAAACAATCTCTCATCCCATCTTGTAGTTGTTTAATTTGGTGTGTGTGTGTGTGTGTGTGTGTGTGTGTGTGTGTCTCATTCAGCCCAGGCTAGCCTTTGTGACTGATGTGTAGCCAAGGCTAGTCTTTTAACTCCTAATCTTCTTGGCTTCGCCCCCAAATGCTGGGATTACACGTGGGCACTACATGCCTGGCTTTCTTGTTCTGTCTGCTCTTAAAAGTGAGACCCACAATGCCTACAGAAAAAAGAATCAAGTGTCTTTGGTGTTCTGAGTACCCAGCAGATATCCGGACAAGCTGACAGGCTCATGTGAGGAAAGTGGCAGAGGGTGAGTGAAGGAGAGACAAGGAGCTGTGGTGGTCCCTGCTTGTTCACAAACCTCTGGGTTCTACACTTGGTCTTTTCCAAAAGGCTGAGAACTGGACCTGTGTGCTGAATGAACTCAGCAGTGGCAAACACTCCTAGAAAAGACTGTGAGCCAGGCTGTGTGTGGCAAAGCTGAGAGGGAACCTGAGAGAACACCAACCGGTCATGCAGGCATGTGCCTGTCACCCCAGCATGTGGGAGGCTGAGCCAGGAGATTGTGAGGTTGAGCTACCTACAGCAAGACCCTGTTACAAAAATAAAGGAAAGCAATCTTGAGAAGTGGAATGATGCCCAGTGGTGGCACACACCTTTAATCCCACCATTTGGGAGGCAGAGGCAGGGGGATCTCAGAGTTCAAGGCCAGCCTGGTCTACAGAGTGAGTCCCAGGACAGTTAGAACTGCACAAAGAAACCCTGTCTCAAAAAAACAAAAACCAGCCGGGCGGTGGTGGCCCACGCCTTTAATCCCAGCACTTGGGAGGCAGAGGCAGGCAGATTTCTGAGTTCGAGGCTAGCCTGGTCTACAGAGTGAGTTCCAGAACAGCAAGGGCTACACAGAGACTGTCTCGAAAAACTAAAACAAAACAAAACAAACAAACAAACAAAAACAAACCCAAAAGCAACAAAGAAGAAAAGTGGAAAATGGCTGACCTGTAAGGAATCATGTTAATCAGCATCTTGCTGTTCTCTGTAGCCATGGTTATCTTGCTCGTAAGTAGGCTGAAGCCAAGAATCTGCCAGGAGTTGAGAGGAAAGGTGTGTGATTAATACAGGGTGAGGGCTCAGAGGGTCTTCATGAGGGAGTGAAATGCGGCCGTCCTGACCAGAGGGCCCTCTGTGCTGACTCTTCAAGCTCCTTTGACACTGGAACCAACAGCACAGCCACCATGGTCTCTGATACATGGATGGGGACAGAGAGATGCTGTCACTTTCCAGGAGCCCACATGCCGGCCAGTCAGAGCTCCAGGTTGAGTGAGAGTCTCTGTCTCAAAAGAACAAGGAGACAAAGAGGAGGGCAGGGCTGGGGAGAAGCTCAGGGTTGAAGAGCACCATGTGTGACTGCTGCTTCAGGGGACCCAATATCCTCTTCTGACCTCTGAAGGCACCTATGTTCACATGGGCATGCCCCCGACATACCCACACATGCAGTGGATTTTTACAAATCTTTTAAAAATCAAAAGAAAAGTTGAGGTAGAGAGCAACAGAGTGCCTGACGTCAGCCTCTGGTCTCTAACTTACATGTGTGCACACAGCCATGCTGTACACAATGCATGTGTAAAAAGGAAACGTTTGGGTAGAGATCATTGGCACAGCCCAGTGACTACATTTAATGATAGCTTACTGCGGCCTTGGAAACTGGGACAGCAATAGATCTTAAATGTTCACAATGAAAAGATGGTCACTGGCCATGAGGCTATGTGCCCATCAGATGGTCATGGGCTATGTGCCTGTTGGCTGATCAGAGGCTTCGTATCTGTAATCCCAGAACTTGTGGGTAGGTTGAGAGTTAGAGGCCAGCTTGAGCTGTCTAGTGAGACCCCATTTCAAAACTAAACCAAACAAAGGAACAAAAAGATATTCCTGTGTGGTAAGAGATGTAGCTTAACTGAATATAACTATGACATGCCGAACATCTCCTTGTGCAAGCAAATGTGTAACATCCCCGTTGCCAAGTTTACTTGAGCAAACCCCAAATTTTTACAAAACAAAGACGTCTGACTGACTTAGCAGGTCACCGCATTTGCCTGCCGACCTGGATCTGATCCCTGGACCTACAGGGAAAGCAGAGGCCAGCTCTGCCACATTGTTCTCTGACTTTCATGTGTGTGCTGTAGAACTTAGAAGCTTGTCTGTGGCATACACATATGGATAATAAGTCAAATTTAAAAATAAATAAAAACAAAAGCATTTCATAGTCAGGAGTGATAGCACATAGCTGAAACTCCAGTGCTTGAGAAGCAGAGGGAGGAGGATTGTCACAAATTTGAGGACAGTCTGGACTACATAGTGAGACTATCTTAAAATATCAGTGAGAGAGAGAGTGAGAGAGAGAGAGAGACAGAGATAGACAGAGACACAAACACAGAGAATTTTACAAAATAGTAAATATTTAAAACCTTTTTCAGGGAACTGGAGAGCGGGCTCAGTGGGTAAGAGCATTGCTGATCTTGCAGAGGACCTGGGTTCAATTCCCAGCACCCACATGGCAGCTCACAACCATCTGTAACTCCATTTCTCTTTTTCTGATTCCTCAGGCACTAGGCATGCATGTGGTGCCTTACAAACATGCAATAAAACACCCATGCACATAAAATTAAAATAAATAACTCTTAAACAAAACAAAACAAAACAAAAATGTTCTATCAGCTTTGATCTGATTCAATGTTTCCTTACAGTTCTAGTTTAAGAAGTTTATGTTGTCGGAGGTGGTAGCGCACGCCTTTAATCCCAGCACTTGGGAGGCAGAGGCAGGTGGATTTTTGAGTTCGAGGCCAGCCTGGTCTACAGAGTGAGTTCCAGGACAGCCAGGGCTACACAGAGAAACCCTGTCTTGAAAAACCAAAAAAAAAAAAAAAAAAAAAAAAAAAAAAAAAAAAAAATATATATATATATATATATATATATATATATGAAGTTAAGAAGTTTATGTTATCCTTATTTATATGTTTGTGTGCATGCCATATGTGTGGAGGAGTGTCCATAGAGCCAGGAAAAGGCATCTGATTCCTGAGCTGGAGCCGGGTTATGCACCTCTGAGGTAGACCCTCGGAAATGAATGAGATCCTCTGGAAGTGGCAAGTGCATCCCCCAAGACAGAGTCCCTGGCTGTCGGGGGGGGGGGGGGAGGGGGGGGGGAGCTGTAGCCCAGGCAGACCTCACCCCCCAAGTGCTGGGACTAAGGGCACAGGGAGCACTCTTCCCTGTCTCCCCGCCCTCCCTCTTGGACAGTCCCACCTACCAGCAGCAGCTCCATGGGGAACTCAATGGGGTAGCGGTTGAAGGAGATGCGGATGCATTTGTTGATTCTCAGAGCCACCACAGCAGTGAGGAAGAGCAGGATGCTGGTCGAGTTGGCTCTGGGGAGAGCTATGCAGTAGTTAATTATGTTCTGGAAGAGAAGACATTGCAGAGGCTTCCTTAGGGATGTCACAGCTGCCAAAATCTCAACAGGACATTCTTCTCAGATTAAAGAGCAGAGAAGAGCTTCTGGGCCAACTGCAGCCTAACCGGGTTCCACTGGAACACGGAGGGCAGGTGTAAGGCTGAGTGGTGGTGTTGGTTTTTCTCCATATTAGGGATCTAACCTAGAGTCTCACTCATGTCAGGCAAGTGCTCTTCCACTGAATGACATCCCCAGCCCTTTTCTAAATTTTTTTTCTTTTGAATCAAGCTTTCATTAAGTTGCCCAGGCTGTGTCTGTAATCTCCACTCCTCTACTTGGGCTGCCTCATCTGGTCTCAGTGAGGATGTGCCTAGCCCTGCAGAGACTTGATACAAAAGAGAAGGGAATGGGGGAGACTATGTGAGGTGGGGCTGGGAGGAGGGGGGGCAATGATCAGGAAGATAGGTAAACAAGCAAACAAACAAACAAACAAATAAATAAATAAATGGAAAAAAGTTGCTCAGGCTGGCCCTGAATTCATCTTGTAGCCCAAACAGGCTTTGAACTGGAAATCTTCCTGCTTTAGCCTTCAAAGTGGGTTAAGATTACATGCTTGAGTCACCACACTTGGTTTAATATGTTTTGTTTTTTAAATTGGAGAGTAGATACAAAAAAAGGCAGTAATGTTAGATAAGGAGAGAATATACCCTATATGTTTCATTGTAAGAGAAAGAATCTACGAATTGGTTATGGGGGTTGGAGGTTGAAACAGGGTCTCCTATATAGTCCTGGCTAGCCTGGAACTCACTGTCTAAAACAGGCTGGCTTCAAAATTCCAGATCCCCTGCCTCTGTCTCCTGAGTGTAAGTGTTGGTGTCAATCTGTCCACTCTTATTTTCAGACCATGCGTGTCCTGAGTGTAAGTGTTGGTGTCAGTCTGTCCACTCTTATTTTCAGACCATGCGTGTCCTGAGTGTAAGTGTTGGTGTCAATCTGTCCACTCTTATTTTCAGGTCATGCGTGTCCTTTAGCTGAACTTCTGCTTCCTTTCTGCATGCAGGCGCCATGTACATCCTCTGTGCGTTTAGGATACAAGTCTGCTATGTAGCCTGTGATAGGAAGAACTATGAAATCGTAACTTTATAACCACATTGAATTTAGTATGTGTGTGTGTTTACACAATTTTGGGGAGTCCATTCCCTCCTAGCAGGCAGGGTACAGGGATGGGGCCTAGGTCAACAACACACATGCTGGCAGGCAACTTTCCCAGCTCAGCATGGCACTGCCCTCTTGCTAAGTTTTTGTTTTGCTTTATTTATTTATTTATTTATTTATTTATTTATTCATTCATTTATTCATTTATTTTTGGTTTTTCCAAACAGGGTTTCTCTGTGTAGCCCTGGCTGTCCTGGAACTCACTCTGTAGACCAGGCTGGCCTCTAACTCAGAAATCCACCTGCCTCTGCCTCCTGAGTAGTGGGATTAAAGGTGTGCACACTGCTGCCCTGCTCCATGGCCAAATTTTAATGTAAACCATCTAGTTTAAAAGGCTAAAGTTAAGTGGTTATTGTGTCTGTGCACATGCTCTAAGTGGCTTCTGCAGTTGACCAAGAGCCTAAATTTATAGGAGATGGAGGTCCCCCTGAGCCCTCTTGTGCTCTGGGACAGGGAGAAATGTGTCTGCTTGGGCCCACTGTTCTTTGTAGGCCAGAGAAGTGTGTGAACTCTGGGGGCGGCTTGAGGTTACTCACGTAGATGAAGGAGATGGGACCAGCATGGAAACTGATCATAATCCCAAAGATGCATGTCATCTGGGCCAGGATGACGTGCAGCGCCACGGCTGCTAGGTAGGCGCTGGTTGCAGCCTCTGGAAGGTATGTGGCCACGAAGCCCATGCCCAACATACCCATTGACAGCTGTGGGGGGTTGGGAAGAAAAGAAAAAACAAAGAGAGGCGGGGCATTATGGCAGCTTTACGTCAGCTTGACACAGGCTCCAGACATTTGAGCGAAGGGAGCCTCAGTTAAGAAAATGACTCCATAGGATCAGGTTGCAGGCAAGTCTGTGGGGGCATTTTCTTAATTAATGATTGATAAAGGAGGGCCCAGGTCACTGTGGGCTGTGCCGTCCCTTGGATGGATGGTGGTGTTGAGTTCTATAAGAAAGCAGGCTGAGCAAGCTATGAGAAGCGAGCCAGTAAGCAGCACCTCTCCATGGCCTCTGCACAGCTCCTGTCCCTAGGTTCCTGCCCTGTGTGAGTTCCTGCCTTCACTTTCATGATGAACTGCCGTATGGAACTGGGAGTGAAATCAACCCTCTCCTTCCATAGTTCCATCTGTCTTGGTGTTTCATCACAGCAACAGAAACCCGAGGTCAGCAATCATACCAACTGGGCTCTCCAGGGACCCTAGAGCCTCTGCTCAAAGATTCCCAAGCAGCAGATCAGGGGCACCGTGGAGAACTCCCCAAGCTCTCTTTCCCCAGTGAACTGGGTTCCTTGGGTATTGAGTCAGAAGCTCCCAACATGCACCATCCCACACTCTTTCTTTCTCTTCTGAAATACCGGCAGCTGTCAGGTGCTTCACTCTCTGCCCTCTAGATGGGCAGAGAGGAAGCAGGGACAGAAGACGGAAAGGGATAAGTAAGGCCTTGGGTTGGAGCCTTTCTCATCTCTGTGAGAAATGCAATTTTTCACAGTGGAAAAGACAACATGGAGAAACTAAGGTGCAGACCATGGTGTGATGGTGCACACCTGCAGCTCCAGCAAGCGGGAGGACCAGGAGTTCAAGGTCATCTCTGATTACATAGTAGGCTTAAGAGTAGCCCAGGCTATGTAAGACCCTGTCCCATAACAAGCAAATATGCAAACAAATGCCACATCAATCTTCAATGTGGCAGGCAGAGGCAGGCAGAGGCAGGCAGAGGCAGGCAGAGGCAGGCAGAGGCAGGCAGAGGCAGGCAGAGGCAGGCAGAGGCAGGCAGATCTCTGTGCGTTCAGGGCCAGCTTGTTCTACGTATGGAGTTCCAGGACACAGACCTCGTGATTCTGTGGCACTTGAAGTCTTTGGCCCTACCACTGAGTTATCTTTCCAGTCCAAGTCTCCCTTTCTGTACTTCACATTTTTTAAAAGGCACTTTTTTGTTTATGTATGTGTATCTGTGTGTGTATGTGCCCAAGCATACCCCGGGTTGAGGAAGCCAGAAGGAGGTGTCAGAGCCCTGGAACTGGAGTCACAGCTGGCTGTGAGCTGCCTGCCCTGGGTGCGGAACCCGACTCTCAGTCTCTGCAGGAGCAGCAGCACTCTGACCTGCTAAGCGCTTCTTCTACACTTGCAGTTTTGAGGCAGGGTCTTGTTAGGTTCTCGGCTTGCCTTTGAACTCACTCTGTAGTCAAGTAGGCCTTGGGCTGTGCACCATGTATGTGCCTAGTGCCTGCTGTGGGCAGAAGTGGGCAGAAGTGGGCAGAAATGGGCTTCAGATCCCCTAGGGTTAGAGATACCCATGGCTGGGGGCCGCCATGTGGGTGCTGGGAATTGAACCTGGATCTTCTGCAAGAGCAACAAGTGCTCTCAACAGTTGAGCCATCTCTCCAGCCTCTAGATTTATTTTCTTTTTATATCTATTTTTTATGTGCGGGTCTGTGCATGTGCAGTTGGCTGCTACAAGAGGACACTGGACCTCATGTGAGTGGTGTCACAGGCATGAGCTAGCCTGACATGCCCCAGGTCCTCTGTCAGAGCAAGACGCACTGCTCACTGTGCTCAGAGGCCGTTTCCAGCCTCAGCCCTTCCCTGGCTTTTGCTCAAGGCTTTCAGCGAGGCGGCCGTGTCTCCTCACTCTCAGTATTTCACTGCTGGCTGCCTGACTGTGCTCACTCAGAAGCCCTGCTTGTCACTGGAATTTCTGAGAAGAAACCTGCTGTTGTTTGAGGTGCTTTCCCTTTGTAGGGAAAATGCTTTTCTCTCCCGCTTAACAGACATTTTCTCCTCTTTACCTTTCATTTTCGGGAGTTTATAATTTATCTCCACGTGGGTTTTTACTGTTTTCCTACTTAAAGAGTTTTCTCAACCTGTTAAATCTGTATATTTGTATATATAAATGTGGGGTGTATGCAGTTATCATTTAATAAAATACTTCAACTAGGTCCTCATTCAATCAATTATTCATTCATTCATTCATTCATTCATTCTTTCATATAGAGTCTCATTATGTAGCCCAGGCTGGCCTCAAACACTTGGGCTCAGGCTATCCTCCTGTCTTGGTCTCCTTAGTGGTTAGGACAGAGACACGTGGCCCTCTGAGAAGGATGTTAGGGTGCCAGTCTGTCTCCTACACAGTGATCGCCTCCCTGGAGCTCACAGTGTCACACAGTCTGTCTCCTACACAGTGATTGCCTCCCTGGAGCTCACAGTGTCACACAGTCTGTCTCCTACACAGTGATTGCCTCCCTGACTCTCACAGTATCCCAGGCTCTTGCTGAGCATTCCACACCAGGTTTTATTTCATCCTCTCAAGAGCACTGCAACCACTATTTCCACCTTATTCACTGAGCTGAGGTTCACTGAGGTGCAACCTTTCCCATTGCGCTCAGCCTGTAAGTGTTAGTGCCATCCATGGGGCCAGCTTGTCCTTTGTGGACTCCCAGGAGAGTCTGCTGATGAAAGGCAGTCCTGGAGGGATCAGAGAGAACCAGTTGAGAGGACAGAGAAGTCAGCCTGAAAGAACAGCCTGGGTATGGTAGAGCCTGAGGTGGTCGGCTCTCAGAGGACGTCAGTGAGAGCCGCTGTGTGATTGTCCTTCAGCTCTTGGCTCCCACCATTGCAGAATCTAACTTCACTCTGGCTCTCTGATGCTTATCAAGCCCAAACTCAGTTTGTGAGACTAGAAGTCTTTCATCTTCTTGTCCAAATACTAGAAAAAGTGTTTTTTTGTTTGACTGGTTTTTTTTTTGAGACAGGGTTTCTCTGTATAGCCCTGGCTGTCTGGGACTCACTCTGTAGACCAGGCCGGCCTCAAACAGAGATCCGCTTGCTTCAGCCTCCCAAGTGCTGGGATTAAAGGTGTACACCACCACCACTTGGCTTGAAAAAGTAATTTTTGGAAGGCAGAACTAAGGAATGTGCTCTGGGTCCCCAGACCCTCTTCTTTCTCACTGGAAGAAGGACTGACGAGGACACTCAGAGTTGGACTCTATGTCAGTGCTCAGAGAGGAGCCTATGCAAGTCCAGACACATCGGCCCCAGGAGGGGCTCTGACACCTGCTGCAAGTTCCTGCTGGCAGGAGTGTGCAAACCGCACTCCTTGCCTGCCCGCACCCAGCAGGCAGAGAGCAGAAGCACACAGGGCTGGCTTGCAAACCCTCCTGGCCTGCCTCCATGGCACATTCTCTTTGGGGACTGTCTTCTAGAGGTCCTTCTCAAACAGTGCCACCAGCTGGGGACCAAGTGTTCACTCACAGGAGTCCTCAGGGGAGCATTTCACACTCAAGTCCAGTCAGATGCTTGGTGCCTACCTGAATAATTCCAGTCAGGAACGTTGTGGATGCCACCATGCTTAAGGATCTGTTGTAGTTTACGTAGAAGGTGGGGAGAGAGAAGTCATCTTTAACAAAAGTTCCCAAGATCAGGTGACCACCGTTGAATGGTCTCTCTCTCAGGACATTAATCATCAGAGCACTCACAAGGAAGAAGGGGCCTGGGAAGAAGTGTGAGACACAGCTCTCAAGTTTAGAGAACTGAAGCATTCTAATTCTCTATTATCATTAATACATTACTATTAGATTACTATTGTTTGGAAGTTATCACTGAGGAGGAAAAGGAAGGAGGACGAGAACTGGGACTTCACTGAGTTCAGAGCTGGTAGGTCGGGTGTCCCACCCTTGTGGGCACTGAGGCTGGCACTCATGCAGATGGCCTGGGAATTACTGCCAGGCTTAGCCACTGTGCCTGCACTTAGAGACTAAGTTAAAAGAGGGAGGGAGCCAGGTGTGGCAGCACCCGCCTTTAATCCCAGCCAGCCTGGTCTACATGGCAAGTTGTAGGCCAGCCAGAGCTACACTGTGAGACTCTGCTCCCCCCAAGAGAGGGAAGGTGGTGAACATGCCGACAGAACACCAGGAAGAAAATAACACCCAATGCTTGTTCAGGGCAAGTACATGGTGACACAGAAGTGGCTTTAAGCAGTGTTTCGTTTTGTCCCCGTGCAGCAGGCACAGGGAACAAAGGTGAAGCCTACCTGTGAAGCTCTACTCCACACTGTGAACAGCGCTTGGACATGACTGTGAGGCGCCCTAGGAAATCGGGTATGTGGGCGTAAAACTGTTTTCTTCACACTCGAATGCAAGTCAACAAGTAGCTTGTTTGAGCTAAGCATGTGAAGATCCCCTGACTGAAGCAGAGCAGCACCCCAAATCTAGAGGTTGGGGTGGTGGCCAGGCTGCAGCCAGTGCTGGAGAAGGCATGAAAAGAACACTAAGTGGTCAGTCACTTAGTGAAGGTGGAGTAGGCAGCCTCTCCAAACAGCAGTTTGCGATTGGACTTCTGTGCAGGCCCACGTGTTACAGAAGTCTTCTGATACACGAGCTGTAGTCACCTCTAAGGTCATGGATGGACTCCTGACCCAGGGAAGTGTCTGTCCTGTGGGTGAGTGTTTCTATTATGATACTTTCCTTATTGTGAGTTAACTAAGCTGACAAATTATATTATAAAACGTGGAGTTTGATTGTTATGGATCCAGCTGATGAATTGATCTGTTATAGAATTATTAATGAAAGTCACTACAGACTTAAATTTTCTTTAGATTTACATATTTTATGTGTATGGGTGTTTTGCCTGCCTGCATGTCTGTGTACTAAATGTGTGTGCTTGATGCCTGTGGAGGTCAGAAGATGGCATCCGTTCCCCTGGAACTGGAGTTAAAGATGGTTGTGGAACTGACCCAGGCCCTCTGGAAGAGGAGCCAGTGTTCTGAACCACTGAACCATCTCACTAGCCCCACAGTTTGAGTTTTAGAGATACTCAAAGCCAAGGATTATCTTAATCAGATTTGGACTTCTGAGCAATGCTAGCCTTGTAGAGACGATGGGGAGACTCTGAGAAAGACTGAATGTGCTGCACTGTGGGGCAGATGTGGGTTTGGAGGCCAAGGGCTTGGACATTATGGTTTTAGCTCAAGTGCACTCTAAAGCTCTATGTTGAAGCCTTTGTGTTCATGCTACTAGAAATGGATGAAGTAGGGCCTTAAGAACATGCTCTTGCCTACACCTTGTCCTTTGCCGTGTGTGTGTGTGTGTGTGTGTGTGTGTGCATGTGCACGTGTGTGCATGTATGTGCATGCATACGTGTGTACATGAATGCATACATCTGCATGCACATGTATGTTCATGTGCATTTTACATGTGCATGCATGTGTGTACATGTGTTTGTGTGTGTACATGTATGTGTGCATACACAAATGTGTCTGTGTATTTGTGTGAGTCTGTATATATGTTTGTGTATGTGTATATGTACACGTGTCTTGTGGGTGTAGCTCTGTGTGCATGTGTATGTGTGTGTATGCATACATGAGTATGTGTAAGTGTGCATGTATACATGGATGTGTGTGTATGCATGTATGCATATATGCATACATGGATGTGTTTGAGTCTGTGTCTGCATGTGTGTGCATGTATATATGTGGTTTTATGTGTGCATATTATACACAAGCTTGTGTGTAAGCATGTACCTGTGTTTGCATGTATTTGTGTGTTTGTGTGAGCTGCTTTGCTCCACCACGCACTTTAGATCACGATGCTAAGCCTTGAGACAGGTACAGAAACAATGGATCTAAGTGACATGGACTAAAACCTCGCAAACCATGTGTGATGGTTTGTATATTCTTGGCCCAAAGAGTGGCCAAGGTGTGGCCTTGCTGGAGTAGGTGTGTCATTGCAGGCGTGGGCTTTAAGACCCTCATCCTAGCTGCCTGGAAGCCAGTATTCTGCTAGCAACCTTCAGATGAAGATGTAGAACTCTCAGCTCCTCCTGCACCGTGTCTGCCTGGATGCTGCCATGTTCCTGCCTTGATGATAATGGACTGAATCTCTGAACCTGTAAGCCAGCCCCAATCAAGTGTTGTCCTTGTAGGAGTTGCCATGGTCACGGTGTCTGCTCACAGCAGTAACACCCTGACGGAGACCCCTTCCCTCATCTGGGTTGATGTTCCCGAGCATGTCCTGATGGGGACTGAGAGCTGCTTAGCACTGACTGGGGACAGCGAGTGAAGAACGGATGCTCCTCTGGCCAGGAGTGAACTCACCGATGGACATCTGATGACATGATCCAAAAATCAGGTAAATGACTGAAGAGCAGAAGGCAGCGTAAGTGACGTTGAGGGGAGGGATCAGCTGCCTTGTCAGTAGACTAAGTGTCAGGCCTGAAAAGCGAAAGCACTTAATGAAGCAAAGACAGTTTGGTTTTAAAACGACCTTGAGTGAAATCTGCTAAGAGTGCTCAGGCCATATGTAGAGACTCCTAGTTTCCAACATGCTTTTGTGTTTTAGCTTTGTTTTAAGATGGAGACTCACATAGCTCGGGCCGGCTTCAGGCTCACTGTATCTGAGAGTGACTTTGACCTCTGACCTTCGTGTCTCCACCTCCTGACTGCTGAGATTAGAGGTGTTGGCTACTGTTCAGCTTATGAGTGCTGAAGACTGAGTCCAGGGCTTGTGAAGGCTCCAGGTACTTTACCAAGTGAGCCACAAGCCTAGCTCGACACTGTAGCTCTCTGACAGACTCTCAGACAGGGAAAAGACACAGTGAGCTGTGGGGTCTCTAACTCAGCGTCTTCAAATCGTGCTTACTGCCCTGCAGCTCTCGAAGGCTGGGGACAGACAGACAGACAGGCAAGCAGTGCACAACACCTGCTGCTCCTAGAGGACCTAGGTTGGTTCCTAGCACCAATGTTTGGTGACAGACATCCACCTTTGACCCCAGTCCCAGGGCACTGAATGTCTCTGGCCTGTAAGGGCACCTGCACTAACATGTACCTAGCCACAGTCAGACATACACATATGTACATAAATGAGAGTAATAAAAAAATAAAAGAGGTGACCCTGGGAATCCTCCAGGGCCAAAAGCAGAGCTGGAGAACAAGGCAGAGTCACTTGACTTCACGTTGCCATATGTACTCTGTCTTCTATATGCTAACCACCCCAATCTCTTTTCCCAGTATTCCTATATGAGGCTTTAAAACCTACTCTATCCTGCTCTGCCATACACCTTTAAGCCCAGCACTGAAGAGGCACAGGCAGATGGATCTTTGTGAGTTCAAGGCCAGCCTGTTCTACATAGTGAGTTCCAGGTCTCTATGTAGAGAGACTGTCTAAAAGAAAAACAAACAGAAAAACCTACCAAAATGCTTACTTATTATTATGGAGTTTGTGTCCACGTGTGTGTGTGTGCCATAACATGTATGTGTATGTAGGTCAGAGGACACATCCATGGAGTTGGTTCTCTCCTTGCATGTTTCCGTGGGTCGAGGGTTGAGCTCAGGTCACACTTGTAGCCCCAGTCAGTACTCTATGGCCCTACTGACTAAGTTATATCCCCATTCCCCATTTTTTTCTTAATCAAGGTTCTATAGATTACAAAAGGTAGAAAGTAAGCTTAAATTACCTTATGCTAAATAGGAAATTTATTATGACTTCATCAAAAACTAGAATCAAACTAAAAAGGCATCAGGGCCTGCAGTGGCCATCTCCTTCACCCTTGTCTCCAGGATTTCATGAGGTTCTGCCTCTGGTTCCAGGACAGGATTAAGCTATGGATAGATATTCTTGCATATTTCTCCATAGACATACAAACTCCTCATGATTACATATCATTCATGGAAACTCCAGGGGGCATTTACTAGATCCTGGCAAACTCTTTGCCAGGTAGATGTTCAATAGACTAGGGCTGGGGTAAGAACAGTGACTGGACTTCCCTAGTGTGCACAGGACCCTGAGCTCAACCTCCAGCATGACTATGTGAGAACCATAGGCTAGTCATGAACCCAGTGTCTTCACATAGACATATTCCGTCTTTGGTTGGCTCTCCAGCCTTTTCCCTGTAGACAGGGAAGCATCAGAATACCAGTGCTGCCAGGGAGGACTGGCTGTGGCAAAAATGACGCCTGTTAGCACATCCATCTGCAGAGAGCCAGAGGGACACCCTAGCTTTGGGATTCTCTGAGCACAGGGACTCCCACACTTGAGTGGTCATTTGTGAGAGTTGCTGACTCCAGAAGCCCAGGGTCCAGGGACAGAGGAATAGGTAAACAAAGTATGGGCACCTCCAGCGGAGGCTTTTCAGCCATCAAGAGTGAAGTTATGTCATCTTGCAGGAAAATGGAGGTCATCAAAGGAAGTGAATTATTACTGTCTCAGAAACACAAATGTGGGCTGTCTACTCTCGTGTGTGGCTCCTAGATCTTATACAGGCACATAATAAGATCATGTATGACATGCAAGTACAAGTAAAACAATACAGGAGGACAAGGGGCAAAAATGGAGGAGACGCGGGGTCGTGTCCAATGGATGGTACTTAACTTAAATGTCAGTGTAACACAGTGCCACATACAGTCACTACACACAATGAAAGGTTGTAAGAGAGAAAGCTGAACTCTCTTTAAAGATATAGCTAGCACATAACACTATGAAACCCTTAATAAAGTCAACACCTCTCTCTCTCTCTCTCTCTCTCTCGTATGTGTGTGTGTGTACGTGTGTTTCAAAAAGGGTGGGGTTGGAGTGAGATGGCTCAGAGCATAAAATCAAGCCTAAAGATCTGACCTTGATTTCCAGGACACACATCACGACAGGAGGTGAGAACAAACTCCCTTAGTCAACCTCTGACCTCTACATGCACAGAATAAATACATAAATGTTAAGAAAGAAACAAAATTGGTTGTACCTGATTGTACACACCTTTAATCTCAGCACTTGGGAGGCAGAGGCAGGCAGATCTCTAAGATGGAGGCCAGCTTATATTATGGAACTCTGTCTCAGAAACAAAGAGTTATTGGTTCCTATTTGGAATCATTATTTTGTTTGTTTTTCAGGTAAGCTCTCAAGTAGAAAAGACTGGCCTTGACTGCTCATTTTCCTGCCCCCACCTTTCTGGTGCTAGGATTGCAGCTGTGCCCCCACTGCTCCTGCATGGAAAGGAGAGCTGTCTACCCACCGCCACCCCAGGGAGCTCTTGCTTGTGACCTTGTACGCTTGCATCTGAACTGGGAATTGGGTGACAGCTGGGCTGTTGCCGAGCGCTCAACCTTTTCCTAAGGAAACTAACACCTCTTGAGATCTACTCTCAACAGGACTGAAACCACCACTGAGGCAAAGAATGACCAGGAGTGGGGACAGCAAATTCCATGGGAACTGTTCCTGGGTCTCAGATGCTTTGGAACCACCTGGAAGGGTTAAAAACCTGGAGGATTTTTAACTGGAAGAAATGTCCACAGTTCCTTTGTTGTCCTTCTGTTCACCCAGCACTGCTGCTTGCTCCTGAAAGCAGCTGAGGGCCAGGAGATCAGCTCTGGGTAAGGCAGCTTTGGATTTGTTCTTACCTTGGGGAACTTGAACAAGACCAACACTTAAACCAGCAAGTAAGTCTCCAAGAAGCCAGTCCTTGAATCGATACAAACACATCCACTCCAGGAAGGGGAAGACTGTGAGCATGCATCTTAGGAACTTGTGCCATGAACAGCTGGGAGAGAGAAGAACAGAGACTCAGCTAGGTTCTGCAGAGAGAATCCCCTGGCTAAGTAAAAGTGCAGGGTGCAACCCTCATTCCCTTATAGCACGTGTGCCATGGAACCGCACAAATGACATTTGAACATGTTGGATCAAAATATCCTTTGCTGTAAGACTGATGGTCCTACAGGTTTCGGCATGTTTAGCATCCCTGACTTCTACCCACTAGAAGATGGTAGCCTACCCACCCCTGACTTAGAGAACAAAAGATACCTCTACACCTTAAGAAATATCCCTGGAGAACAAAACCACCAGCAAGAACCAGCAAGGTGTACCTGGAAAGAACTGAGACTCACTGTCCAGTGTACAATTAGCTCTGTGTTTTTATTGGCTGTTTGGAGAGAGTCAAACCTACTAACTTCTAGTAGTGAATGAACTAGTATCACTGTGTCTTTAATAAGAACAGTGTTTTGGAGACTGGGGAGATGGCTCAGTGGTTAGGGGCACTTGTTGCTCTTCCAGAGGACCTGTGTTAGGTTCCCAGCACCCACATGATAACTCACAGCCATCTGTAACTCTAGTCCCAGGGAATCCAATTCTTCTTCTGGCCTCTGCAGGCACTACACACACAGCACACAGACATACATGAAGGGAAAACACCAATACACACTAAAATAAAAAAACAAAACAAAACAAAACAAAAGTTTTTGTTGTTATTCTTGTTATGAGATCAACGGGTGATAGGGATAGATAACACCTTAGTTTTTATATTTATTTATTTATTTATTTATTTATTTATTTATGTGTGTGTGTGTGTGTGTGTGTGTGTGTGCATGTGGACATATATGGAGATCAGAGGACAACTTTCAGGAGTTAGTTCTCTCCTACCATGTGAGTCACTGGGACTGAACTCAGGGAGTTTAAGCACTGCAAGCACGGCACGCTCTACTTGGTGTCTTTACCCTCGGAGCCGTCCTGCTTCAGGTAAGTAACACCTTCATAACACTCTCACACAGACTGATCTAACCAAACACTAACTGACTGTCTGGATGGATTTGCCTGGGATATTGTAGACTTACAGAAATGGAGTTTTGTACTTGAAGAGTTAGCCGTATAAAGAAAAGACTGCAGATTTTAAAGGCTATGTTATCTGTAGGTTTCTACCAGGAGCAGTTCTGTCTCCCAGGAGGCAGAACGCTGTGTCTGGAGGTGCTCTTGGTTCTCATGACTGGCACCCAGTGGTAGAGCTAAGGAGTCTGCAAGCGACAGAACATTTCTCTATAGAAGGAAATGTGGGAGTAAGGGACTGGGGATGTGGCTCAGTTGGCAGAGAGCTTGTTTGCCAAGCATGTATGAAGCCCGCCCTCGGTTAAGTCTCTAGCACCACATATACCAGGTCACTGGATGAGGCGCATGCCCACAATCTCCACCCTCAGGAGGCGGAGGCAGGAGGAGCTGTCAATATCATCTCTGGGTACACAGTGATGGTGAAGTTGACCTGGATGCTGGATGACATAACCTGTCTTAAAGAAAGAGGGGGGAGAGGCGGGGAAGCAAGCAAGCAAGCACTGAAAGGTGTGATGGAACACTTTGAACCCAGCTCAGCTGGCAGAGGCTGGCAGATGAGTTCGAAGCCAGACTGGTCTACAAAGGGCCACACAGTGAGGGCCAACCAACAGACAAAAACCCATCATGTTGGTGGGAAAAGCAGAGTACAGTAGCACATACCTGCAGTCCCAGCTACTAGAGAGACTGAGGCAGGAGGATCACTTGAGCCCATGAACCAGCCTATCTCATGACATGGTATTTCAGAACAAGAACCTCTGCCAGGGTGGCTGAGATGGAGTCACCACACAGGAGCTTCGGGTCACCCAGGCCAGTGGCTCTCCAGCTCCCTACCCTGAGACCCTGGGATACAGTTCCTCACCTTGTGCTCACCCCCAACCATACAATTATTTTGTTGCTATTTTATAATTGTGATTTTGCTACTGTTATGAGTGCTAAAATATTTGTGTTTTCTGATGATTTCAGGTGATCCCTGTGAAAGATCAACTGTCAAAGAGGTCACAACCTATGGAGAGAGGACAACTGATCTAGAGGGAGACCATGCTCTACAGAGGGGTGAAACCAGTTTGGCTTTAAGTTGCATTTTCCCATTCATAGTTTGGCATGGACTGGCAGCTGGCTAGGACGGTTTTCTTCACAGGTGTGTTGGGTTAGGTAACAGATTTGGCTTTAATAATAAATATAACTTTAATAATAAATATAACTTTAGCACTGCTAAAGTGTGTGCTCAGAAATGAAGTGATTTCACGTACTTAAACATTTTTAGACTTATTTTATAAGCGTTTTGCCTGCATGTGTGTATGTCTGTGTAGCATGTGCATGTAGTGCCCAAGGAGGTCAGAAGAGGGCATTGGGTCCCCTGGAACTAGAGTTATGGATAGTTATGAACCACAATGTGGATGCTGGGAATTGAACTTAGATCCTCTGCAAGAGAAGCCAGTGCTCTTAACTGCTGAGCCACCTGTCCAGCCCCAATCCCATGTATTCTGTCTGGCATGACCATAAGCTTCTCTAAGGCCAAATAATTATGAATATCTTTGCCAAGGTCAGAGCCACACATATGAGCAGAGCTGGGGCAGGAAGCCATGTCTTCTGATACCTAGCTCAGCATTCTGGCCGCTCTACAAAGCAGAGCACACTGTGGATGATGCTCCCTTCTGCTCAGAGGCCAAGAAGCAAGGCTGCTGGTTTGGAAGGAATGTTGAACTGCTATTTTCAAGTGAGTTGCTGGGTTTAAGGTCGGTTTACAATCATAATTAGAGAAAACATGCTTCCACCTCAAACCCAGAGCATGGCACTAGCACAATCTGTCCCTCCACCTGGTGCAGTGCCCCCCTCCTCCATATCTGCTGTTTGGCTGAATACCACAAACCCTGGCAGTGATTGAGGTCTTTGGCATTGGAAAAAATTGAGTCTGAGCTGCACAGAATTAAGAAGGGAGTCAGAGCAACAGGAAACTGTGCTGATGGGGGAATTGGGAAGGCTTTCTGATTTTTGTTTTGTTTTGTTTTGTTTTTGTTTTTCGAGACAGGGTTTCTCTTTGTAGTCCTGGCTGTCCTGGAACTCACTTTGTAGACCAGGCTGGCCTCGAACTCAGAAATCTGCCTGCCTCTGCCTCCCAAGTGCTGGGACTAAAGTCGTGGGCCACCACCACCCGGTTGGCTTTTCTGATTTAATGAAGGCATCTTAAGTGAGAAATGTGGGCTGGGGCATGGCTCCTATGATGACCTGAGTCTGAATTCCCAGAGCCAGTGCAAGAGCCAGATACATAGTGAAAGAACTTGTAATGCCAATGACCCTCAGGGAGATGGGGAGTGAAGACAGGATTCTCAGGAGCTGACCAGACAGCAAGGCTGCATGTGCAGTAGCAGACAACAAGGACACTATCTCTCACAAGGTGGAAGGCAAGACCCAACACCCAAGGTTGTTCTCTGACTTCCATACAGTGTGTACACACACATACACACACACACACACACACACACACACACACACACACACACGTACACACACACACACACACACATACACACACACACATACACACACACACACATATACACACACATACACACACATACCTACACACACACACATATACACACACATACACACACACACACACAGTTCACGGTCATCTCTGGCTACACAGTAAATTTGAGGCCAGCCTGAGATATGTTAGACTGTCTCAATTAAACAAAAGAGTGGGGAGTGTCAGAGTTGGTGAGAAAGTGCAGGGGAGTTTGACACCAAAGAGGGAACAGAGAGTCGCTAACCAACAGGAAGAAAATGAGGAATGAGATAAGATGTTTTTCTGCAGAAAGGAAGAGATGGAGTTAAAAGATTATTTTATTTACTAAAAATCTTCCTCAACCAGAAAACCAAAGCCACTTATCTAGTGTTTTCTATTCCTAGACTTAAAAAAAAAAAATCCTTTAAATCCTCCTCATGAGGCCCAAGGCAGGTGCCCCATCCTTCCCATTGCTCAGAGGACACACACAGGCCGGCTGGATAAGTCACCTGTGGCCACACAGCTGGGCAAGAGCAGACTCTGGCTTCCAGAGGAAGCATCCATGCTTTCAGTGCCCTGCTGGTCTACATTTCTGGTTAAAATCTACAAAAGGCTGAAACGGTGCTTTCGAAGTAGAAATATGAAGAGAAGAAAGAAAAATGTAAGCAGTAAAAGCAAAGACATATATATATATATGCCGAGACTTAAAAAACATCTATAACACCCATCTCATTTAGCTCTTAAAAAAGAAAAGGGGAAAGAAACAACAGGAAGTCCATGTGATGCACAGTCAGTCTGGTTTGTGTCTAGAGGGAATGAGCATTGGAGTAGGTGGGGGCCGTAGGTTGAAATCGCCTTAGTAATACTTGCTACAAGGGTATGGTTATGAAAGGCGATCATTTTGTCTGCTTGCACGTGATTCTGAGGCTAGACCCCTCAGCCTTGTACCTGCCAGGGGCCTAGCGCCTGCTCTGGTAAGACATTCACTCTTGTTTCCCGAGGCAGAGGATGGTAGGGCGGTGCTGTAGAGGCAGAGGAACCCCAACTTGCACAAGGCAGGGCGTGAATAAAGGGAATGGAGCGCTGAAGCAGAGATCCAGGGGACTTGGCTAGTGACACTTGATGGGGTTACAGGCATGTGCCACCACGCTTGGCTCCTTCAGTTAGGAATATTGATTATAAACTGAATTAAAAGCTACAAACTGCCGGGCGGTGGTGGCGCACGCCTTTAATCCCAGCACTTGGGAGGCAGAGGCAGGTGGATCTCTGAGTTCGAGGCCAGCCTGGTCTACAGAGTGAGTTCCAGGACAGCCAAGGCTATACAGAGAAACCCTGTCTCAAAAAACCAAAAAAAAAAAAAAAAAAAAAAAAAAAAAAAAAAAAAAAAAAAGCTACAAACTGACCTTATAACCAGAATGTAACTATTGCTAGAGATATCTTGAAACATATTTACATTCATTACCTCCTTGAAGCTATGGTAGCTATTAGACCCGTGTGTGTGTGTGTGTGTGTGTGTGTGTGTGTGTGTGTGTGTGTATTTTGGCACAGAAAATTGAGACAGTTTCTCTATGTAACTCTGGCTGTCCTGGAACTCACTTTATAGACCAGGCTAGCCTTGAACTCAGAGATCCACCTGCCTCAGCCTCCCAGTAATGGAACTAAAGGCATCTACCACCAACACCTGGCTCAGTATATTTTAATATAACTACTTTTCCTTCTAATTTTATCTATTTTATATATTATGAACAGAGAGATGACTTAAACAGTTAAGAGTTTGTGCTGCACACCTTTAATCCCAGCACTTGGGAGGCAGAGGCAGGCAGATTTCTGAGTTCGAGGCCAGCCTGGTCTACAAAGTGAGTTCCAGGACAGCCAGGACTACACAGAGAAACCCTGTCTCGAAAAACAAAACAAAACAAAACAAAACAAAACAAAACAAAACAAACAAAAAACAAAAAACAAAAACAAAGAGTTTGCGCTGCAGTTGTTACAGAGGACCTGAGTTCAGCTCCCTGCATCCACGCCAATGCCTCACAATCACTTGTAACTCCAGCTCCAAGGGATCTGACACCTCTGGCTTCTTCAGTCATCAAGACTCTCATGTGCATACCCACACTCATATAAACATAATTATAACTAACTCCAGGCTTGCTTTAAGTCCCATTAACTCAGGAGGCAGAGTTTGAGGCTAGCCTGGTCTACAAAAGTAAGTCCTAGGACACCAAGGCTACACAGAGAAACCCTGTCTCAAAACAAACAAACAAAGAAACACTATTCTTGATGAGACATTTAATGGGAAAGTATTCATTCTCTTTACCAGACCATGCGGCTGAAGTGGACTATCCATATATTAAAAAATACAGTTGAACTCTGACTTTACACAAGGTACTAAATTTAAGTTAAACTTAAATTTAAGAGTGAAAACTGATAGGCCTAGTGACTCAGGCCTGTTAATCTGAGCTACCTGGGATTCTGAGGCAGGAGGACCGCAAGTTCAAAGTCAGCCTAGGCTATAGAGTAAGTTTAAGACCAGCCTGGGCAACTTAGTAAGACCTTCTTTCAAAATAAAAAGTAAGGGCTGGAGAGATAGTTCAGCAGTTGAGAACACTGACTGCTCTTCCAGAGGTCCCGAGTTCAATTCCCAGCAACCACATGGTGGCTCACAACCATCTGTAATGGGATCTGATGCCCTCTTCTGGTGTGTCTGAAGACAGAGACAGTATACTCACATATATAAAATAAAGAAATCTTAAAAAAAAATAAAATAAAAAGTAAGAAGAGATTTGGATATAGTTCAGTGGTAGATCATGTGTCTTGTGGGTGAGGCTCCAGGGTCAACCTCTAGCAAATAGAGAAAGAGAAAACAAAACAGCTAAACTATAAAATTCTCAGACTAAAACAGATTGAATTTTTTATCAAAGTAAAGACTTTGCAGGAGCTAGGGAAGCGGCTCATTGCTTAAGAGCGCTGGCTACTCTTCCTGAGGCCCAGAGTTTAGCTTCCAGCATGCACATGACAGCTCATAGCTGCACAAAGAACTGCCATATGACCTGGGAATTCTACCCTTATGCAGGGTCCTGGGAGAATTCAAAACCGGGATTGAAACAGGTCTGTACCAATGTTCACAGCAACAGTATTCTCAGAGGCCAAAGGATGGAAACAACCTGAGTGTTTGATAACAAATGGATGGACAGGCTGAGCGTGTCTAGGAACAGCCAGTTGTTACTCAGCCACAGAAGAGAGGCGGTGTGCTGGCACTTGTTGTAATGCGGATGGACCTTGAAAGAGTGGTGCTAGGTGAAACAAGGCAGACTCAGAAAGACACATGTTGCATGGTTGGTTCTGCTTGAATCTAAAGGGCAGGTTCAGTGCTCTGTCTAGAGGAGGCAGACTCACAGGGACTTCTGTGAGGGTGGGGTGAGAGGCGGGGAGCCGATTGCTTAATAAGGACAGAGTTTCTGTTTGAGGTGATGAAAACATTTTGTTGCAAACCAACTGTGGTAGTAGTTGCATAATAACAATTATGCCACAAAATCTCCACTTAAAATGGTCAAAACAACCAGCTGGATATCATATATACTTTACTACAGCCAAAAATGACAACAAATCCCCCAGCAGCTTAGGGACACAGCTCACACGGATAGAGTGCTTTCCTAGTGCTTTCCACATCAAAATGTGGGTTCAATCCCCAGTACTAGAAAAAAAAAAAAAAGAAAAAAGTAAAGGGGCTGGGTATGGCGGAGGCAGGGGATCAGGACTTCAAGACTAGGCTGGGCTACATAGTGAGCATGAGGCCAGGTCGAGACCCTGTCTCAAAGAAAAAACAAAACAAGAAAGAATAAGAGAACCAACCCTGGAAAGAGGCCCTTTTACTCGTCCCTTTGCTAAGAGGTTCACGGCACAGGAAAGGGCTCAGAGCCCCTCCATAGTGGGGTGGGACAGAGAGGTGGTGCGTCACCTCTGTCGATGGCCACAATGGAGACAGTACAAGAGCCTCTCTGTCAGAGCTGTCTAACTCTCTGTGGGATGAGTGACGGCATTTGGTGTTTTATTACACTTGCTTCGTGTGGTGACAACTTTGTAAAGTCAGTTCTCTCCCTCCACCGCGTAGGTCCCGGGAAGAGAACTCAGGTCCTCAGGCTTGGCAGCAAGCCTTACCCACTGAGCCATTTTGCCTGCCTTGACTGAACAATGAGTTTATTAGGTGTCATCCCAGATACTGTGGGGACTCAAGGACTTTATGCTATGATGAGCAGATGTGACAAGTCTCCCAGAGACTCATGTGCTAAGAGCTTGGCTCCACTGGAGGCCATGTTTACAGGCAGTGAGCAGTGAGGCCTGGGCTGCAGGAGCCTCTTCCCCGTGCCTGCAGCTCGCTCCTGTGGGGCTGAATTAGCACCAGGGGAGCAGGGTTTTGGTTTTTCTTTTAATTAATGAATTAATGGATTAATTTATTTATTTATCCATTTTGAGACAACGTTTCTCTGTATAGCCCTGGCTCTCTTGGAACTCATTCTGCAGACCAGGCTCAGAGATCTGCCTGCCTCTGCCTCCTGAGTGCTGGGATAAGCGTCCTGCACCACCACTACATGGAGAGAGCAGGTTCTATGAAGTGGGGCTTTCCTTTCCACTTCTCAGCTATGTTGTGACACAGCAGGGCATCCTCACCAGGACGCCAGAACCCATACTCTTTGGGCCCAGTGGCTATCAGAATCATAAGCCAAACAAACCTCCACCATTCAGAAACTACTCAGCCTTGGGTCTTTACACACACACACCCCAAATGGCAGGGCTCTGACAGCAGGAATTCAGAGAAGGGAGACAAAGGTAAGTGGGTGGCAGAGGAGTGAGGTTAGCTCTCCCCCGGCTGAGAGGCTGGGTACACGCACCGGCACTGGACGTGGTGCTTGAAGGTGGTGATGTTGATGTCCACTTTCCCAGAAGTGGGGCCCTTCCTCCTGTGCTCCTGCTGGAAATTCTCCTCGTTGTACACGTTTCGCTTGACATCGTACATAAAAGGGATTTGCCTGTATCTGCTGCCGAAACTCTGGATGCTCCTCTCTGTTTGCATTGTTCCTGGATTAGCTGGAAAGACATCAGGTACAAACAGGTATTGCTGGGCAGTGGTGGCGCACGCCTTCAATCCCAGCACTTGGGAGGCAGAGGCAGGTGAATTTCTGAGTTTGAGGCCAGCCTGGTCTACAGAGCGCTTTTCAGGACAGTCAGGGCTGCACAGACAAACCCTATCTTGAGAAAACCAAACCAAACCAAACCAAACCAAACCAAACCAACATGTTTTAGGCTGGGCTTGGCAAGATGGCGCAGTACAAGCCTGAGAACCTGTGTTCAAGCCTTGGGACCCATATAATAACAGTAACTGACTCCTGCACGTTGTCCTCTGACTTTGCATACAATATATGATAATGCATGGCACCCCGCCCTCCAAATAAATAGATGTAACAAAAAAATATTTAGGGCTGGGTGTAGTAGCATGCATTTATTTAATCCTAGCACCTAGTAGGCAAAACCAGGAGGACTTCTGTGAGGTTCGGACCAGCCTAGTCTACATAGCAAGTTCCAGGACAGCCAGCCAGGGCTACATAGAGCAACCCTGTCTCAAAAGAGTTTTGAGACAAAAGAAACAGTATTTTTTTTTTTTTTTTTTTAGAAATTTAAGTCAATTAGCACCCTTCTCGATTAAAAAAAAAGATATTTTTATTATTTGTCTTTGTGTGTGTGTGTTCTTATGTCTGAGTACAGGTGTTCTCCAAGGGCAGAAATGGGAGCTGGAGTCGGTGGCTGTGAGCCGCCCAGTGTGGTCCCCGGGAACCAATCTCAGGTCTTCTGCAAGAGCAGTGTGCACTTTTATCAGCTGAGCCATCTCTCCAGCACCCCTGCCTTTTTTTGAAGTAAGGTCTCTTGTAGTCCAGGCTGGCCTCAAACTCACAATGTAGGCAAGGATAACCTTGAAATCACGACCTCCCAGCTTACATGTCCCGAGTGATGGGACTGCATCAAGGTCTGCTCTCCGTTTTGTTTTTGTTTTTGTTTTTGTTTTGTTTTGTTGTTGTTGCTCAGTCTGGCTCCGAATGCTGAGCTCCCAGCAGTCGCCCTGACTCAGGCCTCTGAGCACTGGAGCCGCAGCTGTGGGTCTCTGCCTGCCGTCAGAATACTTTGAAGGGAACATAATTCACATGCACTAATGTTGCAGTTTTACAAGATCCTCCCACGTGTTGTACACTTTTAAACTCACAACCATTCTACCTCAGAGTCAAGGGACATGTTATTCTCATTTTCCTCATGGACACAGGTATGGTCTCCTGGCCTTTCATCCCAGTACACAGCAGCAGAAGGATCACAAGTTTGAGATCAGCCTGGGCTAACATGGTCAAGACCCTGTCAGAACAATCAAGTGAACAAGCAAACCCCAGTGTCTAGGGGGGTAGGTTTGTCTTTTAAAGGGTCTTACTACGTAGCTCTGGCTGTCCTGGAGCTTGTTGCGTAGAGTAGGCTGGCCTTGAACACCACAGAGATCCACTTGCCTCTAACCCACAAGTGCTAGGGTAAAGGCATTTGCCACTACACCTGGCCTTTTTTTTTTTTTATTACTTTTTAAAACAAGCCAGCCAGAACCTCACTGTTGCATCAGAGGATAACATGGGCCTCCTGTTCTTCCTGCCTCCACCTTGGATTACAGGTAAGTAAGTGCCACCATGTCTGATTAATAATTCCAATTAGGGAACTCAAGAGCTGGCTCAGTTTTTGTTCCTGCAGACAAGACCAGGGTTTGGCTCCTAGCACTGACATGGCCGCTCTCAGACAACTGTACCTTCTCTTACACAGTAGCTGACGCTCTCCTCTGACCTCTGCACGCACCAGGCGTGTACGTGTTGCACAGACATACATGCAGTGAAAACACATACATTCATACATAAATAAAAGTTTCAAACAATGATTAGTGTTGGGACTAGCGCTTGGCATCCTTAGGGCGGTACAGCTAGCTTCCTTTATAGTCCGCAGTCTGGCCATGTTGCAGGATGACTAAGAGGTAAAAGTCAGAACTCTAACCATTTCCCTCCGCGGTGCTAAAGGTTCAGGGCGAGGTCCGCTCCCAGCTCCTCTGTGGAATGCAGCAGGGAGACAGCAGCATCTCCCCAGTACAGAGCCTGGGGAAGGGCAGGAAGGACCACCCACTGTCAGCCTAGCCTCCCCCCCCAACCCCCTCCGGGCTTTGCGCTGGGGAGAACCTCTTCATGATAACCATCAGACTTGTCTTTTCTGACAGGTGTAAGGAGTTCCTCAGAATACCACAGTGATTCAGCACGGCCACAATGCAGGCCCTATCTCCTCGACTGTAAAACAGATTCCTGTCTTAAAATCACATGACCTAGACAGATACAGAGGATCCCAGCCTGGGGAATGGAGACTGAGTTCACGTGGGGGTGGGGGAGAATAGGTATTTCAGGGTCAGGACTCAACACAATTAGAGATGATATGAGGGAAATAATTCATAATATCTGAGTGATGTCAACTTTAAACTGAGAGAGGGAAGGAGGAGGGAGGGGAAGGAGGACAAAGGGTTTAAAAGTGTTCCAAGAGGAGGGCTGCTGGGATGGCTCTCTGCAGGTTAGGGCGCCTGACAACCTGAGTTTGTGCCCTGGGACCCATGAGGTGAAAGGAGAGAAACCAACTTCCACAAGTTGTCCTGGGACCTGTACCCAGCAGTGTGGCCCGAATCTATTACCACACTCTCAAAACAAGCAAACTTTAAAAACAAAAACTCAGGGAGCTGAGTGTGGTGGCACATGCCTGTACCCTCAGCATTTGGGACACGGAGGCAGGAGGATCAGGGGTTCAAGACCAGCCTCTGTTATATTAGCAAGCCATCCCAAGCAAGTAGGTCATCCCGGGCTGTATGAGATCCTACTTCAAAACAAACAAACAAACAAAACCACAAGCCAAATAAAAATCATTAAAAAAAATAAATAAATAAATCAGAAAAAAATTCTGAGTCAGAATTTCTGGGGCAGTACAAAAGTGTTTTAAGAAACTGGAGGAGCCTGGCACAGTGGTGGAAGCTTTAATCCCAGTGCTCCAGAGACAGGCAGGCAGATCTCTGTGAGTTCCAGGACAGCCACAGTGAGAGCCTGTCTAGGCAGCAGAGCTGGTGAGCCTAGTACCGCACAGCACACAAGGTCTGGTTTATAAATGTAACCTGATTTATAAAATTTTGACTCAACGAACAGGAAACCCTGAAAATTAGTTAAGGTGCAAGAATATCTCTTATAGGTTATCTTTCACATGCTTCCTAAAACCATAAGACAAAATTCACTTCCAATTTAAAAAACAAACAAACAAACAAACAACAAAACCCAAAAGCACGTGTAATTCCTAACCGAAAGTACCCATGGCCTGGGACTCTCTCGGTCTTGATGGAGAATGTTTGGGGGATGCCAAAAAGGTATCGGCCATATAGCAGGCCAATAGCATCGTCTTGTAGCAGGAGATTTGTGAAGGCGACAGCCCTCCAGCTGCATAATCGCCTTCCTTTAATGTTACACAGTGTGATACCAAGGGGGGGGGGATGTTGGAGAGATAGTCATTACTGGGTTGAACAGAGAAGACTTCACGGAGGACCCAAAGCAGAATCCATCAATAAGGACTAGAAGGCAAAGAAAGGGGGCAGGGGCCGGAGGGCGGGGTTCAGGCAGAGAGAACAAAATGAACCAAACAGTAAAGTCTGGAAGCAAAAGGGGCCCTGAGCTGAGGCCCAATGAGGGACACAGAAAGGCTGGAAGTGTGGCCCACACACCAGTTCCTTCAGCTGTTGACAACACAGGAGCCAATTTTCAAAGGATCCAGTATGCAAACCCCATTTTGTCTCTTGCCATTGCTGTTTCAAGCAGCCTTTCTATAAGGAGAGAGGTTCCAGGGACCACCACCATTCATTTATTCATTCATTCATTCAATCATTCCAGGGACCACCACCATTCATTCATTCATTCATTCATTCCAGGGACCACCACCATTCATTCATTCATTCATTCATTCCAGGGACCACCGCCATTCATTCATTCACCCATTCATTGTGCAAATCATTGAAAGAGTGCCTGGGACCCTCCGGGCTCTGCAGGTGACCCAGGCAGCCATGCTCTGGGACACGAACGGGCTGTCGGCTCCCGACCGAGGCTCACCTGGTTTCCGGTGGCCGGCAGGAGCGCAGACGCTGGGGACAGACTCGGCTCCAGCCTGGCTGGCGGCGGCGCTGCGGACGCGGAGGCCGGCAGTTCCCGAGCCGTTGCTGCAGAACCCGCGGGCGTTCCGGCTGTGCGGGTGACGGGCGAGGAGAAGGGGTCCCTGGCTGCTCTCCACATACCTGGAGTTCCTTTCTCCTGCTCGGTGTAGGCATGGGTGGATGTGGGTTCGTACGGGTCTAACTTTCCCCACTCGCTTTTATTAGCTTTCTCGGCTTCTACGGAAGATCCCACGTAGGGTTGGATTTCTCCTGTAGAGACTAGAACCGGGCCTAAGACAGCTCAACAGACTTGTCTTAAATGTGACAGGGTCAGAACTCCTCGCCCTGCTTCCCCATACTCCCAGAGGCATGAATTAAGTCTTTAAAATTCCCTCAGTTTAAATTCTTAAAATTCCCCCCCAAATTCTCCTTTAAATTTCTAAATTTTGGATGGCTCTAGAGGGCAGGAGTTGGTCTTAAACCTGAGTGATGGATTTGGGGGCATTCCAGATACGGTCTCATAATAGCTCAGGCTGGCCTCTTAACTACTCAATACATAACAGAGGCTGGGCTCCTAGTCTTTCCAAACGCTGGAATTACAGCGTTTGTAGATCTAAAGAAGTAAATAAGTAAATAAATAAATAAAATATATGAGCAGGGTCTCCTGGTCTTTCCGAATGCTGGAATTACAGGCTGTGTGAATCTAAAATAAATAAATAAATAAATAATAAAATATTTGAGAAGGGTCTCTTGGTTTTTCCTAAACGCTGGAATTACAGGCTGTGTAAATCTAAATAAAATATAGGAGACCTTCCAGAATTGGCATGACCTAACTGCACTGTGTGTGTGTGTGTTTACTTTTCCCTCCCAGTAGTGGGTATTGAACCCAAGGGCTTTGCAAATGCAGGTTCCCCAGCCTGAAAGTGGGACATTCATGATGCCTGCCTCTGACCTTGTGCCTTAGACTCCCCGTGGGTCCCTGGACTCTCCTTCTGCAACTTCTTCTGGGTGGTTCTTCTGCCTGAGAACATTTAGGAGCTGCTAGGAGCGTCTCTCTGGAGGGAGAGCCTGGGCTTTGAGGCAGGGTTAATATTTGCCTGGGTGTGGGGGTGTGGGGGGGGAGCAGGTTTCATCAGCATCCCGAGGTAAGCCACATGTCCTTGAGCAGATGGGAATGCAACAGCTTTCTGGACAGGGCCTGTCTGTTCTCGCAAGTGTTTCTTGGAAATTGCCGGCTGCAGCGAGCAGGTGGCTCAGGGTTCAAAGGTCGTTTGGCTCTCTACCCCCGACGCTGTCAACAGTGGCTTTCCGCCATGGCGCCAGGCATTCGCCAGTCCGACCACTAGGAGGCGCGCGCGGCCCGCGCGGCGCCCCCCCCCCCCCCCCCCCCCCCCCGCGCGCCCTGGAAGCGCACTTCCCCGAGAGTTCCTGCCTCGGCTCCCCAGTCGCGTCTCTCTTCTCGCGAGACCCGCCCGTCCTGCGCGCTCTTCTCGCGAACCGCCCCCCCCCCCCACCCCCCGCCCCGTGGGCAGGTTCCATATTGGGTAAGATCTCGGTTCGCGGAGCGGGGGCCTCCGGGAGCTGTCCTCGCGAGAGTTGTGCGAGAGGCTCCCGGCGGCTGCCTGTGGGATCGCGGCCACTGGAGCCCGAGCGGGCGCTGCAGCGGGAGCGGGTGTCGTGCGGCGTCGGCGTGCGCTCCCCGGGGAGCGGCTGCAGGAGGACCGCGGCGGGAGCAGCCTCGAGCCGTGCAGCCGGCTCCCCGCACGTTACCGAGGCTCGCCGCGGCTGACCGGGGGCCGCGCGCCGCTGGGGCGCAGCCTCCACACCTGCGCGGGCGGGCGGCGGGGTCCGGTCTGCGGCGGGCGAGCGGGCGCAGAGCAGAGCGTGCGGCTGGCTGCAGGCAGGGGGCCCCCGCTCGGCCACCTCCACGCCCCGCTGCCGCCGCTGGAAGATGTCGCAGGAGAGGCCCACGTTCTACCGGCAGGAGCTGAACAAGACCATCTGGGAGGTGCCCGAGCGATACCAGAACCTGTCCCCGGTGGGCTCGGGCGCCTATGGCTCGGTGTGGTGAGTGTCGCCGGGCCTCGGGTTCGGGGCGGGGGTTGGGGGGACGCGGTGGAGTAAGCAGGGTGGCCCTGCACGCCCGAGGGCCAGGCCTGTCCCCACAGCTCAGCGATGCGCCCAGCGGTAGGAATTCTCCTCCGGGCGTGTCTGGGGGTGCAGAAGGGGAGATGGAGCAGGACGTGTCCTGCACCCCTCGCCCTGCACACGCAGGTAGGTGGTGGGGTGACCCGTGTGCGGGATCGGGTCAGCCGGGGGCGCGGTGCGACGGTGCTCCACCCTGCGCTCTCCCTGCTCCCAAGATTGCTCCTCGGGCGGGGGTCCCTCTGCAGCGCTGCGGCCGCAGGACCCTGCCTCCGGGTACCGCCACTTTGGGACGCGGCAGCCTTGCCCCGGGGGAGCCGAGGAGCTGGGCGGAGCTCCTGCGAGGAGGAGTAGGGCCGAGCCTGACCCGGGGACTGCGGTCACCTGAACGAAACTTGCAAGAAAAAACGCTCCCTTCTCGGAATTATTATTTTTTTTCTTTTTCCTCCTCCCCTCCCATTTTTGCAAGCCTCCATCGGGAAAAAAAAAAAAATCCCGGTTCAGGAAACGTTTTTGGGGGGATTCGCACTTGAATTAGCAGCACCCCAAAGAGCTTAAAATACCGACTTTTATCTCGGGGACCGCGCGCGGTGCCAGCTTGCGTGCTGTGTTTCCGATTCGGTTGGAAGCTTATTTCCTTTCCGGGGAGGGAGGGTGGCAGCGCCTGCAGGGACGCCCCAGCTCGCCGCCGCTGTCTAGTCACATACCACTGCTCATTTCGGTATTGTTTGACAAAACAGTTTTCCATACGGAGCCAGAGGGATTGTGATCACGAAGATCACGAAGGTGGGACTACTGCTAGAGGCGTAAATAGCTATTCATTGAAATAATTCCCGGGGCTGCTTTTCTTTTCTTTTTTTTTTTTTTTTTAAGCCCCTTAGAAGATGTGCAGGGGTCTTTATCAGCGTGTAAGCACAGAGAGACACGGTGGTTTTCTGGAGAACCTGGAACATAGGGAACCATGCTTTTCAGCTTTCTTTAACACCACGGTTTTTTATTTTAGTTCGTTTGAGACAGAGTCTCAGCTATGGATCTCCCTGTCTGGCCTGAACCCCACTGCTAGACCTGGCCTGGAACTCAACAAATTTTGTCTGCCAGCGCTGAAAATCAAGGCTTTTGCTACCATGCAAGGCCCAGGGAGCTGGTTTCAGATTAAATTTATACGGTAAAACTTCCACTCCAGAAATGTTGTAAGGAACTTCCAAGGATTCATATAATATCTTTTATTGAGACTTAGTATTAACTTAGAGCTCCCTGTCTGAAAGTCAATATTCAACAGATGAGCCCTTTCTGTGTTTTTAGTGATTTTTGCATTCATGTTTTCCAAAAGAGTCTGTGAAATGGTTTTCGTTTTGTTTTGGAACAAATTCCAGGGTTCTGGATGTGTTAACCTTTAAGTATGAGTCCTGTGTTACTTAAAGTCACATCATGAATTTCCTGTTTGGTAGAATCTTCTGGGTAATTGAGATTGTGCAATTGTGTCCAGCAACAGATCACATTGCATTGGCTAGTTCAGGCTGCTTGAGCTGTGTTGCAGTTGGTACAAACCTTGACGTCTCTCCCTCTCCTCCCACCCCCCTTTTCAGAATGGTAGTTTACATTTTAAAGGAAATGTCAATAATTTACATCTCTCCTGTATTTGTGATTGGTTGGTTATAGTCAGTGTTTCTCTAGTACTTAGTAGCGCCTTAAGTACCTGCATTCCTCATTCCTAATTGTGCAGTGTCAGGCTTTTGTTTCCATTTGTACACTCAGGGAGTGAAGCAACAGAACTCAGGGCTTCTAGGAGGGCAAACTTGCAAGGTTTCCTATGGACACTGCTGCCCTGACAGAAGAGCCAGCCTCACAGTGAAGTGCCATAGTGAAGTCACCACCACTTCCTGTAGTGCTGTTATTCTGTGTGATATAATTGAGCACAACCTCACAATTAGATAGACTTCTACCAAACAGCTTCTTAAACATAGGTAGTGCAGGCCCAATGATGTAACCTGTGGGACAGCCCTGGCAGTGCCTGTGGGAGGCCCTGCATTCCATCCCCAGCAGCCTCCGTGCACAACACAAAGCAGGTTGCTTGAAGTAAGGGTCAAGAAGGTATTCAGCAGAAAGCCGCCTGTTTCTGCCCTCAGCCCTGCTTTCTGGTCTTTCAGAGACAACCACTGTTCAGTTCCTTGCCTGACTTTGCAGAGAGGCAGAGTTTCTACCTTAGAGATTTCCGATGTAGCCTATTGATGAGGAAAAGATAACTGAAATTCTGTGTGACTGAGCAAATGGCACCTCCGTTAGATTACAGGTGTTACTTCTCTCAAGTTAGTTGACATTGTGTTTTCAATTAGTAGCTTTTAAGGTGTGGCTGAAAACACCTTTTGGTTGGTTGTTGCTGTTTGAGATGGGCTGTCCTAGAATTCACAGTGTAGACCAGGCTGGCTTCTGCCTCTCAGAGTGCTGGGATTAAAGGCATGCAACACTACACCTGGCTTCTTGAGTTTCTTTTTTAATCCACTTTGAGGCCTATGTTCCCTTTTTTCACCTTCATCCTCTGAGATAGTTTGATGTTGGGGAATAATGAAGTCCATTTGAATGGAAATAATTGAGGGAGATTTAGACTAAAGTCTTGAGAAGAGAGAAGGCAGTCCTACTGGTGACAGTGTAATAAGTTGGTGAGGGACCTGGGCTCTCTGTTCCACTGGTAACAGTTGGGAGGGACCTGAGGTCTCTTCAAAAAAGGAATCTCCGAATGGGACATGATATACTTTGATTTGTAACTTTATTTTTTTCTTTTAAGTTTGAGATTTTTATTTTAATTTGTAGTATGTAGTGAACAACAGTAACAAAAACAAGAGGCAAATTGTAGTATTACCAACTGTGAATCAAAGATGAATGAGAGTCTAGAAATGTGAGAATTGGTATGGTTTTACAAATATCTTTCTTTTTAAAAGTATAAAGGGAACTAAACTAAGTTCTCTAAGTTTTAAGGAACTTTATTCACTGCCTGAAAAGGGAAACGAAGCAAAATCGTTAAAGACCACATTGTTGCAAAGATTGATTGTGTGGTTTGGGCCATAGGGGAAAATCTTTGTGGTGAATTTAAGGAAATACAAACGAGAACGGCAGTGCCCTTCCTTTGGGGGAAGGGGTCTCCAGCCCCTTGCTGGGTACACCTGGGCACCATGCCTTGAGAGTGAGAATTAAAAATTACTTCTAGATCATTCACAGCCATTTATTTGTTAGTATATACTGCATGCCCACCAAATAGTGGCTAGGTCCCTGAGACAAGAATACAGAACAACACAGCTCATTTTGTCATTGGGCTTTTAGAAGAATGGATGAGTTTAAAGGCTGCATTTTATGGGTTGCTTACTGTGTTGTAGATGGGTGATGCATAGTTTATGATCGGCATGTAAACATGTAACAAACTTGTAGTTAAACATGGTAATTTCTTCTAAGAAACTAAATCTGATTTAGCATGCTATATAGGACAAGATTATTCCAGTAAATATAACAAAATAAATGAGGCTTTTCCCCTAAGTATTAGTAGCCATTTGCCATTTATTTTATTTTAATGAGCCAGGGTAAAAATAAAACTCCTGATTTGGTGTGAAAAGATGGCTGTTTTCACTCTTGATGACTGAGGAAGCTGCCTGTGCCTTCACTATTGGTTGTAATAACAGCCCGTCTCTCTCCCTCCTCTTCCTGCCTTTCTTCCTGCTTTCCTTCAAGACAGCCTGCTGGTCATGAACTCTTGATCCACTTGTCTGGGGCTCTCCAATGCTAGGATCACAGGAGTGGGCCACCAAGCTGCTTTTAGCTGACCTATCTTCATTTACTGTCTTTGTAACTAAAAGTAGACTAGTTAGCTGGATGTTACTAGTCTTAATAAGAAGCATGTAAGTACAAATAACTCCAGCCATAAGTTTGAGGCCAGCCTGGCTTGCAGAGTGAACACAACGAATGCCCTGTCTCAAGAAAGACAATAGACAGTGCCCACAAAACATGATGACTGGCAAGAGAGGGTGGGGGTGTGTGTGTGTGTGTGTGTGTGGTGGGTGTATGTGGTGTGTGTGGGATGTTTAGATTTATTTATTGTTATCTGTATGAGTGCTTTATTTGAATGCCTAACTATATACCACAGTGTGCCTGATGCCTCTGGAGTCCAGAAGGGGGCATTGGATCCTCTGGAACTGGAGTTACAGATGGTTGTGAGCCACCAGAAGACCTTGCCAATGCTCACAATCGCCAAGCATCTCTTCCCCAGTTACTGGCAAGGGTCTGTGTGGCTAGAGGAGAAAGACTAAAGAGTTCAGCTGAGCTGGCTATAGTTTAGTTTACTGAATTCCGTTCCCCACTCACTGGACTCCAGTTCTGCCACTTTGAGTTTTGATTATTGAGAAGTATTCTTCTTTTGATTTCTCTTTAATTCAGAGATGATCTATGTTGGTTTTGCCTTCTGTAGATAATGTTGGGAAGTGTGCTAAACTCCTAAAGCTTAAGGCTCGAATGTGGGGAATTCCCTGGACTCAGTCACTTTAATATTAATGGCATCTTACTGTAGTTTATCGATGATTTTCATTTAAAGCATTATCAGTTACCCCCTTTCTAGCTTCATGTAGGCTGGCTCTACTTCTCTCTCCTCCTTCCACATAGTGATTGAACCCAGGGGCTGGTGCATGCTAAGCACAGTATCCAGTGAGCTGCACTCAGGCCTCCAGACTGGCATTTTTAACCTAGTTCTGTGGATGAGCTCGGCTTATTTAAAGGAGTGACACACTTGTCAGAGCTGCTTCAGTTTCAGGGTCCAGGTTCCAGCACTTCAGGAGTCTCTAATTGGTGTGGCTGCTGAAGTTGTGTGTGACAGGTTCTGTACAGTCCTTTGCAGCGTCACTGTGCAGCTAATCTAAAAGGTAGACAACTTAACCCGCTAAAGTCATGTTACCCTAAGAACTGATACATTGAAAATTAAGTTTTAATGACCAAATGAAGTTTTTGCCTGAAAAACCAGATAGTTCAGATAGGTGACTTGTGGATTTATGAATACCATCCATCTTGAATTTATCATTATATATTTATGGAAATTTGGGACCCATCATGCTGGTGTTGTATAAGTACAGTGTTTAGAAATGAAATAACCAAGCCTCATTAGCTAGGCCTTTGAAAATACATCAAATTTCTGTTCTTTGTGAAATCTGACACAAAACCAATTTGTTCCTATTGGAGTGGTCTAGTTGCTGTGATATCAATCAGTGCACCTCATAGATTGTTCCTGACCTGGAACTTAGGGCTTTCTGCTGAGGGTTGTCATGGACATGCAAATTGTGTACATAGTTATTGAGGAAATAATTAAGGCCAGATCTTTCTTTAGACTTGAATTTTGTTTTGAAAGTTTCAGTTTGAGAATATTGATCTTTGCAAAGTGCTTCTGTAATTTAAGCACATTTGTGGTAAGGATTAACCAGTTTTCCATTATAAAAGCCTTTAAGAATTTGTTAAATTCTTAACGGAAGAAGAGATGCCATTCTGTAAAATACACTTTAGAAGTTGTTCCAGGATTCTGGGCATGCTCCCAGCCCAGGCCAATGATGAGACAGAAGTGGTTCAGGAAAGTCTGACCGTTTCCAACTTTTGGTCTTGGGGAAGTGGATAGATTCTGGTGACAAGTGGAGTGTTAAAAGGTGCTGCACTGTGGGTTCCTCTCTTCAAGGACATGGCTCTGTATGTTACATGGTGAGTCCAATGTGTGAGTTGCTCTTGAGGTACAGGGCAGAGAATGTTCACCAAGTGCAGAAGTGCTCTCCTTCCCACAGCCCTGCTGTACTGACAGTAGAGCTAGAGAGGAAGCCAGCTGCAGTGTCGGGCGGGATACATACGGGCTACTGCGACAGAGACAAAGAGGAAGGTGCAGAGTGGCTTAGCTTTTCTTTCTTTCCTTTCCTTTTTTTTCCTTTTTGTCTTCCTCCCATCACTGAGCAACCTAGGTCCTTGCGCATGCCTGCTAGACAAGCAAATACTATTTGCCATCCTGTGTTATACTGTTAAGCAACAGGGTGGTGGTGGATGTAACAGTGAGGGAAGACTAAGCTGAGGAATTGGACTTGAGGGGTGGGTGAGAAGGTAAGAGCTCTTGGATTGAAGGGCTAACAAAAGACCTCTGGATGAGCATCAGCTAGAGCTGACTGGATCTGGGAGCAGTCAGAAGGCGGGGTCTGCGGCTGCTCAGAATCCTCTGTGGTCACACTTACCTTTGTAAAGACCAGCTTTTGTGCTGGAAAAGTAAGCCAAGGTGGGTGCAGACCTGGCAGAGCTGGGGCTTAGCTCCCTAGTTTTTCATTCCTGTTCTTTAACTGTTTGTGCTTATGATAGCACAGGAGGGATGAGTCCCTGCAGGGCCCTGACCTATGCTCTGTGCTGTCATCCCACACATCCCGAAGGCCAGAGCCAGAATTTTCGTTGTGTTCTGGAAGTGCAGGGTACTCCATCCCAGCTCTCTAAGTAACATGGGCTTACTTCAGTGTTGTGGTTGTTGAAGGGTTTTGCTGCCAAAAGGAAGGGAACGAAGAGATCAGCTGCTGAGTTCAGCTGAAAAGGAAGAGGAGCCGCTGGCTGGCTGCGTATTTTCTAACGTCTTTGACTTCCAGGCTTTGTATCCTCCTCAGAGTATCTGAGTATTTAAAATCCCACTTATTTCGATCTGTGGCTTTGTGTCTGTTTTCCACTCCTGCCTTTCCCTCAGCATGTTACCTGGCACTCAGGGTTTTTGTCTGTAGTGCTCCAAGGAATGTTGACTTGAATAGCTGTGGCCAATAGGTACCTACAGATACCTGTAACAGCCCTGCTGTCCTTCCTGTCTTGGCTGCCTTCATGTGAGTGCCTTTCTTCTTTCTTTGATCCCCCCCCCCCCATTATCTGGTTGCAGAAAGTTCCTGCAAACAGGTTCCCATGGCAACATAACAGAAAGGTAATAGAACAAATGTTTATTCTGTTTAGACCTGTTGTCTGACTAACTGTAGACCCTGAACATGTTTGCTCCTGTAACATTGAATGATGTGATTACAGATTTCCTTGTTTCCCTCAAAACCTCCTCCTCATAGATCTTAGTGGAGTTGCCACTGTGCTTGTGACATGAAGAAAATTGTATGTGTACCCTTCTGCAGGTGTATACTGGTTGTGTCTCCAAGCTGGCAGTCACAGCACACGGCACACCTAGAACTGTAGCAGTTGCTCCTTTGTTGTCCTGAGTTCATTAGTTTAGTATTGGTAGTGTTAAGCATTGTTTATAAAGACCAAAGAAAGCAAGGGACCTGGGGAGAGGCCATAGTGCTGGCAGTGAGAGCATGAGGCCGTGACTTGGATCCCTAGCAGCATGTGAAAGCTGGATACAGCACATGTGTCATCTCAGAGACAGGAGGATGGGTGGAGCCTTTGGGCTAGCTGGCCAAGTTACTGAGGTCCAGATTCAGTGAGAAAGCCTTTCTCAAAACACGGTGGAAGGCTCCTAAGATTACCTCTGACCTACACACGCGCACACACAGAAGCAGGAAGAGACCGACGTTGCTTTGGAAGTCCTTGTAGCTTTTCTTTCTTTCATACTGTTCAGTGCCATCATCCCAAAACTACCTTTATGTTTCTAAAGACAACCCCTCCCCTTTCAAGTGACATTCTAGTAGCTTGTCACATCTAGGGCAGCTTGATGCCAGGGTATGCATTGGAAATCTGTGTCAGAGAACCCTTTCCATCTGGTGATTCAGATCTGGAAATGATGACATCAGCATGTGCCCACAAGAGGTCAGGAAACAAAACAAACCCCCTTTGATGTGTGAAGGCTCTGGGAAGCTGTTTAGTAAAATGGGGTGTGAGAGGAATTGGTCTTGATCTTGAGCCCTCTGCTCGGTATCCACTTGGACCATTGTCATACTCATAGCCAGGCTCTGCTCTTTCCTGTAGCACTCAGCTTGGGGTGTCCAGCTTACGCAAGTACTAAGTTCATCTTGTATTACCGCATTCCTGTAGCAGATCTCATTTAATTCCCAGAAATAATTTTTTTATTCTTAGTATCCTCAGTAGGTGACTCTCCCTCCTTACCCTTTCCCCTTAACCCTTTCATTTAGGGCTCTTGCTAGCTCTGACTTCCTTCAACTGAGAGTTAGAAATACATCGTTTCTATTGTTTTCTTTCCAGTCTACCAGTTGCCAATGAAGATTTTAATTTTTCCTCATCTGTAAAAAAAAAAAGAAAAGAATCCAACTCCCTAATCTTGTGTGAAATACTCTTGTTGACATCTTGTATTGATGTAGTTGTGATTACCTGGTTGTGTGTGTGTGTGTGTGTAAATGTTCTTACATGTGTGCAAAGACCAGAGGTTAACCTCAGTTATTGTTGATGGTCACTTTCTACTTTATTTTGTGGTAGTGTTTCTCTCTGAATCTGGCGCTCATGGATTGGTTAGGCTAGCTGGCCAGGGATCCTCAGGAAGCCATCTTCCTGTTTCCAGGCACATCGTCTCTGCCTGGTTTTTGTTGCTGCTGCTGTTGTTATTTGGTTTATGTTGGTACTAGGATCAAGCTCAGGTCTTCATACTTGCTGCTGGAACCACTTTTCTGACTGAACCATCCCCCAGCTCTGCTGTCCCTTCCTGTGATGCTGCAGTCTGTCTGTCTGAGGTTTCTGATTCCTTCTTGTGCAGGGTTCTGAGTGCCCTAGGGTTGGATGATCTCTTTTGAAATGAGCAACTGATGTTAAATGATGGTACCAGGGAAAAGGTTTAAAAAGTAACAGTGTGATCTGGGGGTTGGAGAAATAGTTGCCTGGTTAAGAGCACTGGCTGTTTTTCGGGAGGATCTGGGTTCAATTCCCAGGCCCCAGATGGCAGCTCACAACTGTCTCTTATTATAGTCCTAGGGAATCCAACATCCCCACACAGACATACATGCAATACACATGAAGTTTTTAAAAATTGTGATCTTTTATTTTTTTGTATCCTCAAACTTCATTTACATATTTACATCCACAAACATACTGTGACATAGGGTCCTTGGCCTGTGGGTGTTCTGAGCAGAGAGCTATACTTTGTTGTGAGTCTGACTGGGTATTGTATATTTAACAGCAGTGTTGTCTAATCTTAAGATTTATAACAATTTCCCATTGTGACAGCCAGATCTGTCTTATATAAGTGGTGTCTTATGTTGGCAGAGGGTTGGGGAAATTAGTCACCTTTAGTTGAAAGCGTTTTACGCAACTGTACATATTTAGAATAGTTGGTCTTGAGTAAAAGCTATAGGCTAACTTGAACACTGTACCTGTCAGCAGAGAGGAATGCTGCGCATTCTTTGGGGCTTCCTTCAGCATGACCTTCGTTACTTCCAGGAGAACATTGGAGAGCATTGCCAAGGCCCCAAGCTTACTGTGGTTAGGACAGCTTGCATAGATCGTGTGTTGGCCACGTGGATAGCTGTGTAGCACTGTGAAGAAACAGTGACTGTGGATAACTTTGTCTTCCTTTGTCATGACTCCACCTAGGGCTTGTCAGTGTCTCTGGAAAGGGAAGATTGTTGAGGATGTTAACATGAGGTCCAGATCTGAAGGCACTGCTTTCCCAGCATCTCTGGTTCTCTTGTTCTTTCTCTCCTACTGCAGTCTTTCAGTAGATAGCTTTTTTCTAAAGAGATGATGTTCAGCCAGGGCTATATAGTGAAACCCTATCTCAAATAAAACAAAAATGTTAGAAAAGCAAGACAGTTTCATGCAAACACAGAAACGAGAAGTAGCAGTGTTATCAGCTCACATGACCCGGCTTGTGCTTGACACAGTCCAGATATAGAAGCCCTCCCTGGCTTGGAGCACACCATGCACACTAGCCTGCTTGCAGATTCATGGCAGTCCTTCTACCTCTGCCTCTGCTGGGATTACAGGCCTGCACCACTGCTCTTACTGACATTTTGAAGGTTCCTGTTAGCATTTTAGTCTTTAAAGTATCAGACAATAACAGAGGGTGATTTTTTTTTCTTTTTTAGTAATCTGTGGATTTCAGCAGTAATAAAAAATTAGCTTTATTCTTGACATAGAACCTGCTATTTACACTCAGATTTTGGTGTTTCCTGAATTACCCATGGTAATGCTTAAAGGGTTCTGGTATGGCAATAACTAACCGTGTATTAGAATTTGTAACTTTTAATATTATTGCTGTGCTTTATATCTTTATTTTTATGTATATGTGTCCCTGTTCACAAGTTTGAGTGGAGGCTAAAGGATGCAGTCTGTCTTCTTTCAGACAGGATTTCATCAGCCTGGATCTCTAGTTAGGCTGGCTGGTCAACAAGTCCCAGGAATCCTCCTTTTCTGCCTCTGCTCAGTCCTGGGGTTACAAGTGTACGCCACCATACCCAGCACTTGTATGTGGTTCTAGGGATAGAACTCCGGTTCTGACAGCCCCACTTTGTGTCGTCTTCATACTTCTTTAAAATGCTCTGCTGTTCTGATATCCTGGGTTTATCTTTGGGCAGTTTTATTCCTCTTCCTCCTCCTCTTCTCTTCCTCCTCCTCTTTCTCTTCCTCCTTCATCATCATCATCATTTTATATCATGGCTCATTCTTAAGTTTTCTTTTTCTGTGTATGTCCATTTTGGGCACATTGCCATACAAAAATATTCTTGGTGGCTCCTCTGTTGTGCTGGGTGTATACAGACCAGTAATTCCAGCAGTTAAGAGGTTGAGGGGAAATGATTGTGAGTTTGGGGTCAGTGTGGGGCTACATTGTGATAATCCTATGTCAAAAACTAAGAGCATCTAATCTTGTAAGGATCCACTGAGATGTACAAGATTCTGTCGCACCGTACCTTCCCTGATTAGTTTTTTTTAATGATTTATTTGTTTTGCTTTCTGTGCATTGGTGTTTTGTTTGTATCATGCATGTCTTACTTTTCCTATTGCTTTGATGACATACCCTGACAAAAGTAACATGAAGGAAAAAGGTTTCTCTTGGCTCATAACTGAAGAATACAGTCCTTTATGGTGGGTGAGTCAAGGCAAGAGGAGCCTAAAGCAGCTGGTTACAGCCAGCCCACAGTCAGGAAGCAGAGAGTGATGAGGTCATGCTGCTGTTCAGCTCCCTGCCGAATGTCCAGGATCCCGGCCAGGGAATGACTGGGTGTTCCCAGCTCAGTGTAATCACGATAATCCTTCACGGCCAGAGGCCTGTCTCCCGGTGAGTCTAGGTCCTGTCCATTTAACAGCACTAACCATTACAGTGTATGTGTGTGTGTGTGTGTGTGTGTGTATACACAACTAATGCTTAAGTTTTGGATTTACTGTAGTGAAGAAAATATGTTGATACCTATCAGACAGTGTTCCAGGCTCACCAGCATGTGGAACAGACTACTTAAAAATAAACAGATAGGGAACTATATTCACATGGTGTGGACTTAAACTCAGAAGTGGTGGTTGTCTGTGCGTTATAGTGTTTAGAGTGGTCTCATGGAGGGAAAAAGTATTGAGAGTTATTTTGAGAGCTGAGTAGACTACTCAGTGCAGGGAGCATGAGAGGGAGCGGACAGGGGAGAATGTCATGTGAGAGAACAGATGTGAAAAGGACCAGCCTGACCCAGCTGCCGCTCTCAGCTGTGTTTCAGGGTCACCCAGGAGTCAAGATGTAGGTCTGCAGCTGGGCTCAGGTAACTGCTTTCCCTAATAGTTGACCTGTGTGCCTGACCAGCAGAACTTCTGTGCACAGCAGAGAGCTGGTACTTTGACTTGCACAGTGGAAGGAGCGGTATTTAAAATCTTTGTCTGAAGTGTTGACCGGGACTGGTTGGAGGAAGGAAAGTGCACCTGTGCTGCAGTGGGGCAGCAGTTTGTCTGCAGACACCTCTGACTCCCCAGCCTTCTCTGACTTTGAGGTCAGCAGTGATCTGTTTTTGGATTGTGTCTATTATTTTTGTTTTTTGATCAGGTCATGACTAGATGCCAGGGATAAAAGATAAACCACAGTTTGTGCTCTCGAAGACTGGAGTAAGAACAAGTATGCAGAGGAAAGGTGGTACTGAGGTCTGTCTTTAAAGATTGGTTACAATATACTGCCAACTGTAGTCATTCTCGGGTTCCATCTGAGTTGTTGAATCAGTGTACACTTTTAGCTTGTAGAAACTACAGGTATCCATAGATTGACAAATCATGGAGGATTTCAAGGACTCTCGGATTACATTGTAATAATCTTCTCTTTTTACTGTTACTTCAGAGAAATGCTCAACTTCCAATGTGAGAGAAAGATCTAAAAATATTGAGATTTACTACATGGAAAGCTCCATGCTGGAAACTGCAGGTACAGACTTATTTTATAGTTGGATATTCGTTTCAACTTGGAGTATTTGGAACTACCTTCTGGGGCTGGAGAGATGGCTCATTGTTGAGAGTTTGTACTGTTCTTGCAGAGGCTCCAGGTTCTATTCCAGCACCCATGTGGGGAAGCTTCTATTGCCTGTGACTCCAGATTTAGAGGATCCAATGCCCTCCAGGATCCTCTAAACACGCATAGGCATGGCTCACACACACAGGCCCACAGACAGACACAGCGACCCTTTTGTTTTTAATAAAAAGCACACTCAACATACTTACTTGAACCTCTTCACAGCATTTTGGGCTATGCAGGGCTGGCGATTCCTTGTTTTAGTACTTTGCAAACAGGTGTGTGAGAGCTTTGGGATCACCTCCTAGTAAGTGCCAAACTAGAACTCATATTTTGACTATTGGTTTGTTTTTCTTTGTATTGCATGGTGTACATTTAAATTTGCTGAATGGAAATTTCTAGATCAATAAAAGATTCTTTTAAAAAAAGATGTATCACCTTTTATGTGCATTGATGTTTTGCCTGCATGTATGTCTGTGTGAAGGTGTCAGATCCCCTGGACCTGAAGCTATAGACAATTGTGAGCTGCCATGTGGCTGCTGAGAATGGAACCTAGATTCTCTGCAAGAGCAGCCAGTGCTCCTAACTGCTGAGCCGTCTCTCCAGCCCAATAAAAAGATTCTTATGTAGAGAAATACATTGGAAATACCAGCTTTGACTTAATATTGGTTTTGGGGTTTTGTTTGTTTGTTTTGGGTTTTTTGCCCCCCCCCCCCCCAAATCCAGTAAGTTGGAATATTAAGTCATAGTGCTCCTAACACACCTGTCCACCCCAGCATCCTTCCTTAGTGACAGAGTACACTGTAGTGTGTGAGCACATGGCTTACTGGGACAGACATTGTTGCTGAGCACTGGGAGAGCATCTGGTTGCTTGTCACCAGCCTGGAGAATCTCACGTCAGAATTCCAAGTACTTTGGTACTCACTGAATGCTTATCACCTTCTCACAGTCTTAAAGCTGTATAGGACAGAGTTGGAGAGCACAGCTAGAGAGCATCTGTAGTCTGAAGAGAGAGTTAAGGGGTCCTGTTGAGGCAGAGCTTCGTTCCCTCCCCTACTGAGGACTGTCCTTGATGGCAGCAGTGAGTGGCTGCAGAAGGAATGCTGTAAATGAGGTTGCCCCTCCTGTGGTGCTTTTTTCTCTGGGAGCACTGCTGAAGGAGTAGGCAGATCCACCCTGTTGCCTCGGGCTGCTCTGCAGCCATGTGCATCAGGATAGTTATGAATTCCAACACATACATCGATGACATCATTCTATCACAGTTCGGAAGGTTGGACACCCCTGTTCTAGAGCATAGTTTCTCAGCTCTGATACACTTTGGCATCTGAGGTCAAATAAATGTTCATAATCCTTGGTGTTGTGTCTGCTCTAGGGTGCTTAGCAAGCAGCACCCTGACACCACCTGCTCGGTGCCCAGTGACAGTTTTCCTCTAAGACTTGGTCTAGAATGACTTGGATTCCCTCTTGGGAACAAAATCACCCTTTCTTTTCTTTTATTTATTTTTTGTAAATGAGTACACTGAAGCTGCCTTCAGACACACCAGAAGAGGGCATCGGGTCACATTACATACAGATGGTTGTGAGCCACCATGTGGTTGCTGGGAATTGAATTCTGGACCTCTGGAAGAGCAGTCAGTGCTCTTAACTGCTGAGCCATTTCTCATTTACGGAATCTTCATTTACAAAGCCCAGACTGGGAAAGTGAATGTCACTTGGGAGGTGGTGGTGGGCCCTGGATCTGCCACATCTCACAACCTTTGTCACCTCTTGACCTTTTCACCCCCACCCCCACTCCCTTTTCTCAGAGAAACGATGACTCAATGCTGTAGCACACAAGTGTGGTCACCTGGAAAAAATGACTTTAAAAACTATATCTCTTGCTGGGTAGTGGTGGCGCACACCTTTAATCCCAGAACTTGGAGGCAGAGGCAATTGGATTTCTGAGTTTGAGGTCAGCCTGGTCTACAGAGTGGGTTCCAGGACAGCCAGGACTATACAGAGAAGCCCTGTCTCCAAAATCCAGAGAGAGAGAGAGAGAGAGAGAGAGAGAGAGAGAGAGAGAGAGAGAGGAAGGAGGAGGAGGAGGAGGAGGAGGAGGAGGAGGAGGAGGAGGAGGAGGAGGAGGAGGAGGAGAAATATTTCCTGCTCAGATTTTTGAACAGCAAAATAGAGACGTGTTCTAGTGGTGTGCTGAGGCTTTGGAAAATAGCCCCTTTTATAAAAGAAGGCATAGTGGGAGGGGCATAACACTCAAAATGCGGTATGTGCCTGTGTTGAAATGACCTTATGAAACCCCTGATTGGGCTGGAGTGGTAAAATAAGGGCCTTTACATTTATCTGAGGCTGGAGGATCCTCTAAAGGCAGCTTACCCTTGTGGCTATTGGCAGAAGGCCTGTACTCACTATCTAAGTCTCTGTACAGGGCTGCTTCAATCTTCTCTAGATCAGTGGTTTTCAACAAAGGGGACATTTTGTTCCCCCGAAAACCACATTTTTAAAAGGGAGGGGGAGAAGAATCTGGATGTCATGGTATGCACGTGTGATCTGAGCACTGGAGAGGTACAGACCAGCAAATCTTGGGTTTGCTGGCTGCCCAGTCCAGCCTACTTGGTAAGTTCTAGGCCAGTGAGAGAAGAGACCCTTTCTTAAGATACTTTTCCAATTCAAAAGAACTAGACAGTGCCAAAATAGCATGTGGCGTAGTCACTTGTTGAGTAGATTTTATATTCCTTCCCTCTGAGCTTTCAGTTTGTTTTTTAGATGGTTTAAGGGTTTTCTAGGAGCTTCTGCTTTTGGAAATTTATAACTTAGGCCAGAACATATTAATTTCTGTTCTTTGCAAATACTGCTTTGATAGGGGAGGCAACAGCATTTTGGTGCATAGAGCTGGGACATTAGCAGCCTTTGCTGGAGGGTTTCTAACCCACGAGAACTGTGTCTCAGTAATTCCTGCCTGTCTCATACATGTAAGGTGTATTTTAGTGGGAGTGTGTGTCCCCTATGGTAAGAATTAGCGTGTTGTAATGAAAGCGTGTGATTAGGGAGAAGCAGTGAGATGCTCGCTGGGACGGTGCCTCATTATGTAAGTGTGCGGACATCTGCTGTGACTGCATCAGTGAGAATATTGCAAAAGGCAGATCTGAAAATTGTTTGGTAAAATGAAAAATGATTGTGATTTAGGAATGTAGGTTCCAGATTTACATATGGTGATTATGTCCATGTAAGTATCATTAGAAGGAAATGTAATTGCTACTGACTAGTAGTTTCATTAAGTTGAAAACACCACTCAGCGACAGCAGCACTGTGATTCATGTTTCTTACTCTACTAATAGCCTCCTTGAGAGATGGAAGCTAGTTTAAAAAATCAGAGAATGGAAACATACACTGTTCAAAACATGTAACAAGTCTAGGATAGATTGGATATTTTTTCTGTATGAATACAGTATATCCCTATGATAGGATCATTTTCTGCTAATGAAACTTGTTCTTTTGCCCTCGGTACATGAAAGAATGTGGAGTCTTGCTCATGGCTCCATGTGTGAGACCCGAGAATGTACTAGACTTTAAACTGCTGCTGTTGGAATTCCAAGTAGTTTCTGGTTTTCCTGTGACCAGGATGCAACAGATACATACTTTGAACCCTACTTTGTTTGTATCTGTGCCTGTGGCTGAGTTTTGAGACTGACTGGCTTCTATCATGTCCCACCTGTCTCTGCCTTCTAAGCAGAAGGATTATAGGCATTGACCACTCACTACTCCCAGCTTGAGAGAGAGAGAGAGAGAGAGAGAGAGAGAGAGAGAGAGAGAGAGAGAGAGAGAATGAGAATGAGAATGAATATGAATATGAATGAGAGAGAGAGAGAGAATGAATATCTTTTTCTTTTTAAGATTTATTGCTGGGTAGTGGTGGCACACACCTTTAATCCCAGCATTTGGGAGGCAGAGGCAGGTGGATTTCTGAGTTCGAGGCCAGCCTGGTCTACAGAGTGAGTTCCAGGACAGCCAGGGCTCCACAGAGAAACTCTGTCTTGAAAAACAAAAACAAGGGGGCTGGAGAGATGGCTCAGCGGTTAAGAGCACTGTCTGCTCTTCCAGAGGTCCTGAGTTCAATTCCCAGCAACCACATGGTAGCTCACAACCATCTGCAATGGGATCAGATGCCCTCTTCTGTCTGGTGTGTCTGAAGACAGCTACAGTATACTCATGAACATAAAATAAATAAATAAATCTTAAAAAAGAAAAAGAAAAACAAACAACAACAAAAAAGATTTACTTATTTATTATTTATATTAGTACTCTGTCACTGACTTCAGACACACCCGGAAGAGAGTTTCAAATCCTATTACAGATGGTTCTGAGCCACCAATTCTTGGGAATTGAACACAGGACCTCTGGAAGAACAAGAAGTCAGGAAAAGGATGAGTGAGTGAGAATGAAATGAATGAGTGTGACTCCTCACAGGCTCACACTGTGGATGTCAGAAGACGACTTGCAGGAGTCGGTTCTCTCTCCTTCCACCATGTAGGTCCCAGGGGCTGTATTCTCAGGCCTGGCAGCAAGTGCCTTTACCCTCTGATCTTTTCTTTACCTGCTGAACCATTTCACCAGGCCTCAATATATGTTTTTTTTTGTTTGTTTGTTTTGTTTTGTTTTCGTTTTTGTTTTTTTTTTTTTTTTGTTTTAATCCATGGTTTTGAGAACTGTTTAACTGTCTGTTCACTGTTTAATTGGGCATTCCTGGCATCATGTGCATTTTGTTATCCCAGGTACATAGTAAGTTTTGGGACATCAGCTACCATATTTACTGTTTTCTTTTGTATTCATAAAATTAAATAGCACAGTAGCTCAGTGGTAGGGGTGCACACCTTTAATCCAAAAACTGGAGAGGCAGAGGCAGGCGGATCTCTGTGTGTCCAAGATTAGCCTGCTCTACAAAGTGAATTCCAGGACAGCCAGGACTACACAGAGAAACCCTGTCCCCCAAAAAACAAAACCACAAAAACAAAACAAACCCCATAAACCACGAGTGGTGGCATGTCACTAATTCCCAACACACAGTGACTGGCGGGAAGGTCATACATTCAAGCCACTGTAGAAAATTTAGCAAGACCTTGTCTCAAAATAAAACAAACATTAGTAAAGGGTGTGCAACTCAGCTTACTACCAGTGTTTGTCTGGTGTCTGTCCAGCCCTGAGGGAACTGTTAAGTGCTAATTGAGGAAACTGGGGTTTTGAGCTCTTTGTACCCTGATGGTGAGGGAAACAGATGGACTTCTTGCCCTCAACGTGCCCAGGGCAGGTGGCAATAGGAGTCATTATTAATGTCTGATGATTGAGTTTTACAAAATTAGGGTTTTGCTAAACCTGCCATAAAAACTAGTACCTTAGATTAGATACAGACATTATCTTTGTTTTATATATGAGGTTGATAGAATTTAATTAACTTCCTCAAGAGTATACCGTTATTAAGTGGCAGAGCTAGTATTAAAACCCTGATAGCCTACCTCCAGAGCCCAGCCCTTGTTTAACTACCTGGTGGGTGGTAAATATATACTAATCATTGTGATTATTGGGGACTGTAGGGTTCCTGTGCTGCATCTGTTCTCCACTGAGTAGCTAGTGAAGTCAGAGGGTTGAGCCCGCACCTCTTGCTCTAGAGCTGGCTGCAGAAGAGCCTGGGTGGTGGGTGATCATGATGGACAGCTGTTCTGCTGGTCCAGCTGAGCTGACCTTGTAGGTACGGTCACAGCCTGCTGGCCCTTCCTGCTCCCCACAGGCTCATCCTAAGGAGAGGACAAAGTTACAAAGTCTGCATGAGGCATGACACTCAGGGTGGAAGTTCAAGAAGCCACACTGTGTAGGGGCCATGGCCAGTTCCTCAGATTCTGACCACACACTGGTAAAGGGAAGGTTGTCTTATGGGCTTATGAAGATAAAGGGTAAAAGGCTGAGAGTGCTGCCTCAGGTGGGCAGGTACACCTCCGAGGGGTGACTATGCCTATACTTTGAAGAATAAAGATTTAGTTGTGGGGTGGGGTGTGGGTAGGGGAGAAGGAACTAGTAGCAGCAGGTCCAAATAGTTTACGGAACTGAAAGAAGCCAGCACACCCAGAGTAGGCCTGGGGCCGGGGAGGGTATGGCCATACAGGGGGACTACTGATTGGGTGAGCACTGGGACCAGGTCAGCTCATCTGAAACTTACAGACCATGGTAGGAAATGTGCATTTTATTCTTTATTCCAAGAAAATTCCTTGAGTTTAAAAGAGTCATTTATTATTTTGAAATTGTGTGTGAGTCAGAAAGAGAGCCACACCTGTGGGGGAGTCAGAGGGCAGCTTGTAGGGTTGAACTTGGGTTCTCTCTTCTACCTGCTGAGCCCTGTGATGCTCAAGTTAGTGGCAGGAGCAGCTGGATCTCTTCCCTGGTGTAACAGTAACAGTAACAGGAGGAGGACAGCTGTGTGTGTTCTCACCTCACCAAGTTCTCCATACTTAGGTATCTTCTCCTGGATCTCCCAAGGTCCTGCTACCTAGAAAAGAGATTTCAAGAGAAGATAGGCTTTGGGGGTTTTATGTTTATAGATGGCGTGTAACCTGAAATGGTCAGTTGTATAGTTTTCTCATCCCTGCAACCAGACACCTGGCAGAAGTCCTCAAAGGAGCAAAGGCTTCCTTCGGTTCTCCATTGCACAGGGTTCCCTGTGCTTGCCTACACCCACACACTCGAGCAGACATCTTAGGAGGGCTATGCTTTAGGCTGTTCTGTACACCTTGGCAGGCAGGAATGGGACAGAAAAGATAGAGTGCCCAGCCCAAAGTATCTCCTTCCAGCTAAGTTCTACCTCCAAAGTAAAAACACTAAAACGTTTATCTTTGTTTAGTGTGAGGGGATGTACAGGGCGTGCATGTGTAGGGCAGAGGACATTTTCAAGTTGGTTTTCTCCTCTTACCATTTGAGTTCCTGGTATCAAACTCAGGCTGTCAGGCTTATATCCTCATTCACTGAGCCTATCTGGTTGGGCTCTCCACCTCCTAAAATTTTAGGATTCCCTCAAGCTAGACATGGTGGCATATCTGTGGTTCCAGTGTTGAGGAGGTGGAGGCAGAAGAATCAGGAGTTGAGGATTATCTTCAGCTATAGAGTGAATTTAAGGCCAGCCTGGATTTTGCCTAACAGCAGCAAAGTGGTGCCGCCAGCTGGCAGCCAAGTGTTTAACACACGCTCCCTTGGAGGAGATTTCATGTTGAACTGTAACATAGCTGTAGAGGAGGTCACAAGGACCCTCTCCTGAAGAACTGCATTATCAGGAGCTTAAGTAGTAGAAGTACATGATGCAGAGAAGGTCCCAGAAAGCCCCATGTCCATGGGGGCCTCTGTAGGATTGACAGGAGGAAGGGGAAGTGGTTACTGTGCCAAATGCTAATCCAGAAAAGTGGTCATTGCACTTGGTTCCCGAGCCCGTGAGCGGGCTTGAGAAGAGCAGCTCCAGCAGGCTGGCTTGAAGGAGGAATGGAGCTGAGGACAGCACTGTATGTAGAGCTTCTCCACCCTGGGAACTGTGTGAACCACACTGTCACAATGCACTCTACCATACGGACCGAGATCCCGCCTTCTCAGGAACCTCCCAGGCAGTGTCAGGGCCACTGTCTACAGAGGACACTTTGAACAGCGGAGATGTAGGTTAACAACTCCTGTTTTAGTGCATGAAGCGTTTGAGAATTGGCCTGTCTTCAGTTTCTGGTTTGTAGTTCTAGGATGGTGTCCAGGAGTTTCCTTATTAATCCTCAGGTGATGCTGACGTGAATGGTTCCCATACCTTGAGAATTCAGAGATTCCTAAGCTTTGGAGAACCTAACTGTGAGGGAAATCATCAAAAGGAGTTAATGAATATGGGAAATTTCTAGAGCACATTCTGACACAAGTGACCCAGTAGAAGCACCAGTATGTAAATAACTCAGTGGTAGAGTGCTTGCCTGCCATTCACATCCCCGATTCAGGTCGGGGTCTCTCTCTCTCTCTCTCTCTCTCTCTCTCTCTCTCTCTCTCTCTCTCTCTCACACACACACACACACACACACACACACACACACACAATTAAGGTGAGTCAGTAATGTGGGAGGAGGGATGTCGCTGAGATGTGGGACGGCCCCAAAGCACAAAGCACGGTCAGTCTTGGGTTTTGATCAAAGGATGTGCATGTCTTAGAGCAAGAGAGACTGTAGAGTGTTGGCAGAGAGCAGCCCAGGCGCACAGATCCACAAGAAGAGGTGGAGCTGTATGGATCTCCCTTTGGTAGCTTGTGTTCTCTCAAGGAAAGGGGGAGGGGGAATTGGAAGTTTGAGAGGCAGAAAGTCATGAGATCATTTCAGAGTAGAAAATGACCTGTGAGAAGAGTCATTGTTTTAGAGTACGTTTGCAATTATGTTCAGAAGTAAAAACTCAGAAGCAATCTGATTATGCATTATGTTCAGAAGTAAAAACTCAGAAGCAATCTGATTATGCATTCTTTTTTTTCAACCATAGTTAGCCTTGGGTAATTAGGTGGTTGCAGTCACCCAAGGTTAGACTTTATCCAACCTTGGATATGCTATGGAGCAGTCAGGAGGCTGAAGACGAGAGAGCTGGAGAGACAGTGATGAGGTCAGCAACCTGCTGCACTAAGGTGGAGTAGTGAGAGCAAGCTGAAAGGTTGGAGGGGAGCAAGTGCTAGAGAGAGATGGCTGAAGTGATGCTGCATGAGGTGGAGTTTCCGGAGAGGTCAGGAAACAGGACGTTGGATATGCCCTCCAGTTGGATAATGTAATTGCCAAAAATGTTGTCAAAAGTTGGGAGTGGAGGAGTGCTTTCTGATAGGACAGACTTTTGGAGGGTGATGGAAAATTCTAGTCAATAGATAGTTGCAGCAGAGCTGATGGTTCTTCAGGGTTGCTAGCAAGGGCTTTTGGAAAACAAATGGGAAGTAGTGGACTTGAAGTGGTGTAAGATGCCACGCTACAGCCTGTATGAGAGAGCACCCTCTGCGGGCAGCACTGTGAGAGATGTCTGTGGTACAGCCTCAGACAGGAGGCTGGGAAATTCCAAGAGTGTTATCACAAATCAAATTGATGGTTAAAGAGTGAGGATCTGGGTAGGTTTGGTGGGTGAAAGGAAGACTCCTGAGTAGGGACAGACTGAGCGAGGGTTCTGCACTGGCCGCCGCAGTGCTGTACTGCCATCATGTAGGGACAGACTGGTGAGCGAGGGTTCTGCGCTGGCCACCACAGTGCTGTACTGCCATCATGGTGCTGCCCATCCCACCTGGGTTTACTCAGTGGTCACTGTGTGCATCACTGTTGTGAGTGTTCATTCTCCTCTGTCATTCTTCCCCACTCCCAAGGGCTTCCTACTGGGTGTGCCTTAGTCTCTGGGAAGTGTCTAGCACTTGGAAGGGCTCATCCTCCTGGAAACACGGTAATTTCTGGAGCCTTTACTTTGACCAGCATATGGTCTCCAGGTGACAGAGGCCTGGGCACAAGGTACATACAGAGATTACCAGTGTGTTGGCTTCTTGGACAGGCTGCTGCTCGGTTTCATGAAGTTTAATTAGAACATAACCGCACACACTTTATAGATTCCTATTTATCTGGCTGCTTTCAGGCAACAACTACAAGCTGAGGGGTTGTGTCAGGGACCTTACCTGGGCTGTGGAGAGTCTAAAATGCTACTGTCTGCGCCTCTCTGGAAAATACTTAACAGCTGCTGATATAGACAAAAGAGACAAAAAGAAGCATCTCGAATAAATAGCAGCCTTCTCTGGGTGGTGGGTAATGAATGAGTCGTTAGAGTTCTTATTTTGGTTTCTGTTTTCCTTTTTGTGTCTTGCCACAAATTTAATTTGGAAATGAAATAGCCTAAAAGGTGTAGTAGTTGGAGTGCTCTTAACAGTGGGCTCTGTTGTTGTTCTTACATCAGTGCTGCTTTTGATACGAAGACGGGGCACCGTGTGGCAGTTAAGAAGCTGTCGAGACCGTTTCAGTCCATCATTCACGCCAAAAGGACCTACCGAGAGCTGCGCCTGCTGAAGCACATGAAACACGAGAATGTGAGTCGCTCCTTTTCCTGCACACACTGAAGGCTTCATATGCAGTGCGGCCGGACACACATCACACTGTCAGATTGGGTTCATGCTTCATGAGGGCTGTCAGATCATCGTGAGAATGATGGCGTGCCCCTTGCCAGGGTTATAGTTTTACTCCAGGATATTAAGAAGCATTTAATTTTCTATTTTTATTTAGTTAGTTTTTGTGTATGTTTATGTGGAGTTTATGTGCATCATGGGATGCAGTACCCTTAGAGACCAGAAGATGTCATATCCCTGGAACTGGAATCTCAAGTACTTATGAGCCCCACTGTGGGTGCTGAGAACCCAACCTGACTAATCTGCTCTTCATTTAGATATTAGTGTTTGGTGTGTTTTGTTTGTCTTGTGTTTGTTTTGTTTTTTTTTTTCCTAGACACAGGGTTTCTCTGTATAGCCCTAGCTGTCCTAGAACTCACCCTGTAGACCAGACTGACCTCAAACTCATGGAGATCCATCTGCCTCTGCATCTCAAATGTTCAGATTAAAGGTGTGTGCCACCACAACTGGCTGTGATTTGTATTTTTTACATGTTTGTTTGTTTGAGACAGGGTCTCAGTATGTAGTCCTGTCTGGGTTGGAATTACTGAACCACTCTCCAGCCCCGTTGCTTTCTATTTTTGAACAAAGCAGGCACAGAGGGGACTGGGACAGGACCAGAATACTTAGACTTGATGTAGAAATTATCTCACCTTTGAGTCTATCAATTTTATGCAGTGAAAAACAAAGACTTGGGGCTGGAGAGATGTCTCAGTGGCTATGAGTATTCGATGCTCTTGTAGAGGACCCAAGATTGGTTCCCAGCACCTACATTGGGTGACTCACACCTGCCTGTAACTCTGGCTTCAGGGGTTCAGTGCCTCCCTCTGGCATCCAGGGATACACACGAACACGGGATAGTGCAGGGGAGACAGACACAGAGAAAGAGACACAAAATAAATTCTACATAAGGCAGGAATCCTAATTCCTTTTTGCTGTCTGATACACTGCTGGCCATGTTAACAAATTCTAAGAAGATACAGGATTTTTTCATGGTATTATGTGAAGTGATAAGCAGGTGTTGTGGCACATGTCTGTAAGCACTTGGGAGATGGCGGTAGGAAGATCAGGAGTCCAAGTTAGCCTAGGTCACATGAAACGCTGTCTGCAAACGCCAAATCCTCAGAAAGAAATGATGTTAGCAAATGCAAAACAGAAGCACGGTCTGGGTAGAAAGTGGAGCACTGAGTACATGGGTGTGGCTGCGCTTGGAGTTAGCTCTACCTAAAACACTGCAGAAGTACTGTAAGAAAACCATTACTTCCCCACTGTTTGATTTTTATGTGTTCTTGCAGGTGATTGGTCTGTTGGACGTGTTTACACCCGCAAGGTCCCTGGAAGAATTCAACGACGTGTGAGTGAATCTTTCTCGTTTGCAGCCTCAGCTAGAGGATGGGGATGAGCAGCCCCGGGCACCGCTCAGCAGCATCCAGACGTCAGACTATGATTCTCTACCTGTTCTGGGTTCTTGGGGAAGGGATCCATAAAGTGAATATAATGTGTGGTGGTGCATTTAGGACACAGTGTAGTCCATTCAGAGCCAGTGATGAGTCCTTACAAAAGTCCCACAGACAGGGAGGATGGGGAACTTTGATGATAATTTTTCCCATAAATGCCCGTCTCCATATGTGTTGCCTCCTTTGATCCCTCATGGTAGGGGAGATGACACTGAGGCTATATGCTGGTACTTAAAGACTTCTTCCAGCCTGGTGCGTCCTAGAAAGCAGAGCCTAGAAGTCCCAGGAAGCACAAGTAGAGGCCCAGAGAAATAAAACAGGAAAGAAGGGAATGGTAATACATGGATGTGTTAGTAAGAACACAGGGCTGGGAACTGCCAGGTGTAGGAAGCCCTGCAGAGCACACCTCAGATGGAGCTGTTCTTCTTACTGCTCCTGATCTTTGCTCCATTGTTCATGGATGCTTCACATGCTGACACGCATGTGATGCAAGACAGCAGGTGTCTTGTGCAAATCCAGACTTCCCACCATACTAGCTTTCCTAGTATGATTAACACCCATATTAATTATCAACTTGACAGAATCAGGAATCACCTGATGGACCTCTGGGCATGCCTGTTGGGGCAGGGGGTTGTCTTACTGTTAATTGATGAAGGGAGCGCCACCTAAACTGGCTGTGTCTATCCTCTAGGCAGGGCATCTGCAGCTGTGTAAGACAGGAAAGCCAGCAGAGCAGCAGCCTCTAATCATCTGTGCTTGCTCGCTAGTGCAGGGTGATGACCTGTGAGCCAGAGGACAAGCGTCTCCCTTAAGTTGCTTTTGTCAGGTGTTTATCAAAAGAAGAGGAGAAGACAGGGAGCCCCACCCCACTTAAGAGACACACTGTGCTGCAGGAGTGGAGACTGCACATTTGGTCTTGTTGGGTCTCAAATTCCTAAGTGGAAAGTATGTTTATTGTAAAAGGTAAACTATAGGTCATCAGTGCTCTTCCTGTGTTAGTAAGCTACCTTTCTCTACAACATGACCAAAGAAATTAGCTTATGTAAACAGAAAAATAGGTTTCTTACCTCCTGGTGTTAAAGGTTTCACATCATAGTCAGGTGAGCCCATGGCTTCTAGGCTTCTGGTCGAGGTGGCGGGTAGCACTGGTAGAGAGTGTTGGCATGACAGAAACCACTCATCTCATGGCAAAGAATCGAAAGAAAGGAAGGACCAGGGTTCCACAACCTGCAGAGCCACACCCCTGATGACTTAAGCCTTGCCATGCAGTGAGAATTCGGAATTTTGGTTTCTTCAAGAAAAACTACTTCACAGAAATAGTATAAGGATGTTTTAGTTTTAGCCCCAGGTATGGGGATGTGGGGCTGCTTTGCAGCAGCTGGCTGCAGCTGGCACAGTGTTTTCCAGCTAGTTTCTGCAGTTGTGTAATGTCTGGGATTCTGGAAACTTTTTATAAGGTATATAAATGCTAGGGCCCCAATGCTAGGTTGGTGGTTGTTCAGGAGGGTTGGTTGCAGTTTGCTAGTGGTCAAGAAAAACAAAAAAAAAAAAGAAATTAGATTCAGGAATCAATCTCCTTCCCTCCCTCCCTCCTTCCCTCTATCTAGTAATGGGGGTGAACACAGGGGATAAAGGGTGGGAAAAGAGGACCCCACAAAGCAGCAAAGACAGTACTGCCCAGAGCTTTTTCTGCTTCTGTAGCACCCTTGGAAGGGAAGCCTCTGACACGGCTGTGTGGGGCTATCGCTCTCCATCCACACTGTACCAGCTCCACTCCTGATGCTCCAGTGCAAAACCAGCTTCTCTCCACTCTTTCTCTGGAATGTGTGTCAGTACCATTTATCGTTTCCCACAGAACCCCAGGCGGAGAGCAGCGTCTGCTCTCTTGTATTATGTTTGTAGACAAGGGGAAAACAGGAAGTGCCAAAGATGAGCAGGAGAGGAGTGGCCGCAGCAGCTTCCCGCCAGCCGAAGCTGCTGAGAACGCATGTATCGGGAAGGAGGCCACGTTAGCTTGACCTGCAGATGAAAGTTTAGGAAGCAAGTGAAAAGGAAGACTGGCAGTGACTCAGAACAGTGACAGGCTGTTCCCGCAGCCCGGGCTCAGCAGCAGAGCGGAGTCTCCACCCACACAGGCTGATCAGACTCCAGAGCCCTGCTGCAGCCTGCGCCTGGAAAGGAGAGTGTGGGGGAGTCTAAAGGAGAAACAAATGCCACTGCAGTCTTTTTGTGAATGACTTTGAAAAACACTAGCTAACGTTAGGTCTGAGTATTAACCTAGGTTTTTAGTGAAGATAGACTCTTAACAGGAAAAAAAAAAGATTTGTGGACTACAAGTATTGGGTTTTGGTTTAATTGAGCATTCTGGAATGAAAACGTGGACTTGTTTTTGCTACACTGAAAGGGCACTAAGGAAGTCTGATGTCTATTTGAAGGGTTACATTTTATTGACTAGGTTTAGCCCACTTACTACCAGTATTTACCCCAGTAAATAAAGTTTTATTCATTTATTACAACTTTAAAGTTGCAGTCATTTCAACAAGTACAGAGGCTTCTATTTCCTTTTTACCTTCAGCTGGGTTTTAACAATTTTTTTAAAGATTTTTTTTTAATTGTGTGTATGCATGACTGTGTACACAGTATGTATGTGTGTGTGTATGTATGTATGTATATATGTATGTATGTATATGCTATGTACATACCTGGTGTTTGTGTAGACTAGAAAAGTGTGTCACATCTTCTGGCTAGAGCTATAGGTGGTTGTGAGCCACAGTGTGGGCTCCTAACCCCTGAGCCCTCCCTCCCTAGTCCCTAGCTCTTGTTTGAGCAAAGCAGCTCTCAGGTGCTGTCTGGTAGGTAAGTACTTGTGTCCTAAGTGCTGAGTACTTGCAAGTCAGTTACCATGCTCTGTGAGAACAGTGGTAAGCCGGAGCAGATGGTGGGCAGTGTTTCCTTGCTGACTGTTGCTGATGTTGATCCCAGTCAAAGACTTAGCATCCTTCCAGAACAGAGCTTAGTTCTGTGTTCTCTACATAGTAAACATCTTCACACACACAGAGATCGAGCCTTTGTGAGCCATTTGTGTTCACTAAGACAACAACATTCTGAAGATTAGAGACCAAGGCTGCTGGCTGCAGGGCAGGCTGCAGATCTGAGTCTGCATACCCCCTGCACAGCTGCAGCTGCCTCTCAGAGGTGCAGCTGGCTTTTGATTGTGCTTTTCCTGAGTGTGTGCATTTATGTTTCATTTATCACTTTCCCTTTCATCATTCAGTTCACACTTTTGCTTCATCTGTAAGACCACGTGTACCTTCAAGAAAGGAGCAGTAGACTGTTTGCAAGCAACGTGCAGCCATTAAGATGGCTTGGGAAGTGAGCACATCTGACTCTGACTGCTGTATTTCATGGGCGGGCAAGTTGCGCATTTCACAGCGACACAGATGGGAGGTCCTCTGAGCACGTCTCTTGTTTTTAGTTGTTGCCTGTACTGTCCAGTGTGCAGATGTCATTGTTGTGTGTCCTGAATATTTACACATGCAGAAAGTTTCAACAAACTATATTACAGTCAAGTCTTGAAAGAGCTGCTGTTTTTCTCAACCTTTTGTTTAGTTTTGGTTTGATTTTTGTTTTGGTTTTTTGAGACAGGGTTTCTCTGTGTAGCCCTGGCTGTCCTAGAACTCACTCTGTAGACCAGCTGGCCAGAAACTCAGAAATCCGCCTGCCTCTGCCTCCTAAGTGCTGGGATTAAAGGCGTGCGCCACCTCTGCCTCAGTCTCTGAAACATTCTTAACTAAGCTTAGTAGGCAGGGGGGCAGTTTTAGGACTTTTTGGAAATACTTTTCTCAACTTTCAGGAAAACCAGCTTGCACTGGGTTAAGTGGAAATCAGCCTTCCAGGTGACTTCCTCCCCATGTGACAACTTTTTATCCTTGATTTCTTTTCCTTTTCTTTCTTTTTTTTTTTTTTTTTTTTTGTTTTTTTTTTTTTTTTTTTTTTTTTTTTTTTTTTTTTTTTTTTCCATTCATTCATTTATTTGAGACAGGATCTCCCTAGGTATCCCTGGCTGACGTGGAATTCCCACAGATCTGTCTGTCTCTGCAGCTCTGCTTCACTCTTTATATTTATTAGTTTATCTTTGTATTGGGATCTCATGCATCCCACGGGGCCTTGAACTCCAGATCCTCAAGCTTTCTCCTCCCTGGTTCTAGGATAATTGCCGTGCACCATTGTATCTGGTCTGTGCAGTGCCTGCTGGGCAAGCCCTCCACCTCTACCAGCTCAGCCACGGAGGCATGCAGGCATCGAGTCAGCGAGCACTTCTGGGTTTGCTCTTAGATTTTGTTCCCTGTTTGAATATCTGCCTCTGCCAGACACAGTTGTCATCCTTGAGGAAGACTGCAAGCATATTCTCTAATCATTGAGTTTAAATGCCCACATAGCATGCAGTGTGGTAGGTTTGGGAGGCCCAGCATGCTCTGGCTCTGTGCACTCTCTGACCTTGTGTGACCCACTTTCCACTTGTGTCTCTATCTTTGTATTCTTTCTAATACAGACAACCAGCCATACCCCCAACAAAGCCTCTACCTACTCTCCCCACAGCCTGGCCTCTCACCACACTTGCTGATTGGTACCTTTTGGTCCCATACAAGGGTCTCTGGATCAGAAACTTGTTCCCCTCTTGTGCCCTAGCTGAGCTGTGATCCCCAGGCACTGTCTGCCTTACTCTGCCTGGTGCTTTGCAAATATTGTCATCATATATTTCTGTCTATTTTCTCCCTTGCTTTGTAAGCTCTGTTAGAGGGGGGTGCTTTCATTTATTCCTGATTGTTAGTGTTTGGAGCATCAGCAGGCCTACCTGCAGGTATTATTTGTAGAAGAAATGATTGCAAGAACCTATCATTCTACATAGCAAGTTCTAGGACAGCTGGGGCTACATAGGAGAGACCCTATGGAACACAGAACATAACCTTTAAAACCCTTTAACCCTTTAAAATACAGAACAATCAAACATGACCCACTCAAGTGGCTGAAACAGTAAAACATGCAGATAGTCTGTGCTGTTAGCTGGGTTTTTTAGCAGCATCTCAGACTTACAGAAGACTTGAATATCAGAGTTGTCAATTGACACAACACTGTGATATAGACTTAGCATTTAGGTTGTCAGATGAGGCGACAGTTTGGAACCTTTATTGTACATGAATGTAAACAAAGCTGCTTCCTTCTGGGTGTTCTGCCTCTGTTTTCCGTTAACATAGCCAAGGTCATACCTGGCACCACTGTGTTCTATCGTATTCAAAGCCCAGTGTGTAGCTGAGAGCCAATAAGGAAGTAGCCAGTGAGGTCAGAGGTTGCTGGGGCAGAATAAGGGACTGGAAGGATTCTGTCTCACTGTGAATGAGGGAGAAGTGTGATCCTTGGTGGTTAATTGTCAGCTCCTGCCGCTGTTTTCAGCCCTGTTTAAATCTGGAAGACATGCTCTGCCTTTTTCTAATTGCTTTCAGATAGAGCCCATAGTGGTGGAGATGCCAAGCTATAACAAGAGGCTTTTGTTTTGTTTTGAACCTTCTTTTTATCGTGCTTTTAAAAAGCCTGAGATAGTGGGAATCTTGACAGTTGGTTGCCACCCAAGCGTGACTCTGGAACAGGGCAGTTTGGAGCCCGAAGTCGTCAATCCTGAGTTCCACTCAGTGCTGGTCAGAGACAAGTCACTTGTCTTACTGGGGACTTAAGTTTAGAGGATGCCATGTCCCAAGTGGGAAGCACAACTGGAATCCAGCAGTGAAGTCATCGTTTTGGCCTTCAGCTTACAATATAATCTCACTTAATCTTGTGAGGATGAGGCTTTGGCTAGCTTTCCCATTGCAGTGCTCCAGCCTTCCTTAACTCACTGTAGGAACTCACTATTCAGTCCAGAGATAATGGCAAGCATGTCTTCTCAAGTGCCATTAAGTACACTTGCCAGAATCAGATCACTATAGAGACACGTGGCTCTCTTGTGGTGCCCCTTTCAGATTATCCATTCTGCTTTTGTGGTACTGGGTTAGAACCAGTGAGTTCATCTGCATTTGTACTTGATTGGAGAAGTGGCTTGCCTCCCATAAACAGTAATTGTGGTGCTTGTTCCTGCCCTGGGTTGTATGATTTGCTTTGGAACTCCTTCTATATGTGAGCTGAAATTTGATACTTGGTGATAATAGATTGATCTTGGACCCTGTGGAAACAGCATGGAATGATTAGCTGAAAGAACTCGACCGTAAATAGTGCTTTCAGTTGACTAGTAGCCTAGGAGAGGTGTGGTGTTTATTTCTGTGTTAAGTGACAAATTGTCCTCACACGGTGGTGTGACAGTCTCCTCCTCTTAAAAATGTTTGTGATAAAATGGATCAGAAGTACTAGATCCACTTAGGTCTCCCAGCTCATCAGAAACAGTTGTGTGTGATAGAACAGGGCCATGTATCTAACCATTTGCTGTGCCCGTATGTTGGATGTGTGTGATGGTTGCAGATGCATATGTACTGTGGTATGGAGGTCAGAGGACAACTTGGGGAGCTGGGTCCTAGGGATTGAGTTCAGGCTTTCATGGCGAGTGTTGTCACCGAGCCATCTTTGTAGCCCTAGTCAGCACTCTTACACTACCAGATTATATGCCAGTTTGAGGCTAAAAATACACAGTCCTGAAGCAGGTGTTGGGTTGGATGCCTCTAAGGTGAGGGTGAGGCGGAAGAATGCCAAGGACAGCAAGGTGAGTAGCGAGACCTGTCTCACTGGCTCCAGGAGGCGGGGTGCCTCAGATGCACAAGGCACTGGCTCCTCAGCACCACCACAACGTAAGTGCCTGGGACAAGAAGGAGACAGCACTGTGTTCCTGACGGTCTTTCTTCACTACATTTTGAGGAACTGTTAGGGAAATCGACTAACTATGGCAACATCTGTAGAATGTTAAAATTGTATGAATTAATGTATGTGTGAATATGAGTGAATGTTCATGCCACAGCATGCATGTGGAGGCCAGAGAATGACTTACAGGAGTCATTTCTCTCTCCTTCCTTCCTTCCTTTCTTCTTTTCTTCCTTCCTTCCTTCCTTCCTTCCTTCCTTCCTTCCTTCCTTCCTTCCTTCCTTCCTTCCACAGTGTGGGTCCTGAGCATGGGCCTTGGGCCATCAGGCTTGGTAGCTGCCTTTGATTATATTCTTTGGGGGCTTGGAATTCACTCAAATCAAAACTACCTTGATAAAAACACTTCAAAGAGTCTAGTTTACTCTTTGTTTTGTTTTTTGTTTTTTTTGAGATGGGGTTTCTCTGTATAGCCCTGGCTGTCCTGAGACTTGATGTGTAGACCAGGCTGGCCTCAAACTCACAGAGATCCACCTGCCTCTTCCCTCCTGAGTGCTGGGATTAAAGGAGTGTGCCACCACCACATGGCTATTTATTTTTCTAAAGAAGTATTTTGTATGTATGTTAGAGGGTGTGTTTATATGCACATGAGTACAGTACCCACGGAGGCCAGAAAAGAACATTAGGTCTTCTGGAGTTGGAGGTACAGGCAGCTAAGAGCTGCCCAACATGGGTGCTGGAACTGAACTCAGGTCCCCTTGACATCGGGAAGAACTTTTGCTGATGAGCCATTTCTGCAGCCTCTTAGTTTATTCTTAAATTATGTGTGAAGTTCACCTTTTCCTTAAGGTAATATAAACATGCAAGTTTTAGGAAAATGGCTAAAATCTCACTTTAAAGTCAAAACTAGGCCAAGTCTCTCTAGTCTTTCATACAGCGGTCAAGCCTCCTGAGGAGGGGAGAGACACCTGCCCTCACTTACACACTGGGCCCTGGCTCTGCTCTGTCCCTGTGCTGCTGCTGCAGGAGTGATGAGGTTTGTGTGGCGAGCCTGCTGGGTGAGCCTGTGCGCTCACACACCCTCATCTCCATGAAGCACCACACCTGCGGGTGGGCGCTCTGGCCTGCCTTATTCCTCCTTCCTTTAAGGTGGAGCGGGACAGTGCTCGCAAGCCCCAGCCTTTTGCCAGTTGTTTTTGAAAAGATAAGATTGCATTTTGAAAATCTTAAAACAGCACAAGATTAATGAGGTAAACATATGATGGTGGGATTGCAGATATGTGGTCCTTTATTATGTGAGTACAGTTAATTACACTGTGTGCATCTACTGCAAAATATAGACAACTGAAGGGCTGGGGGGTGTGGCTTAGGGGCTTGCCTAGCTAGCACCCTGAAGCATTAGGTTTGATCTTGAGCACTGTTATGTTTTGAAAAGACAGAGAGGAGAGCATTTAATTTGGGGCTCCCTTACAGCTGTAGAGGTTTAGTACCTTGTCGTGGGGGTGCAGGGGCTGGGCCTGGTTTGGGCTTTTGAAACCTCCAATTTGACCCCAATGATGCGTCCTCCGATCTTAGTAGGGTTACCATTGCTCGGATGACCCATCATGAGCCAACAGTAAGTTGGGAAGGAAAGGTTTTCACTCACTGTTTCACCAGTTCACCATGGAAAGCAGTGAGGGCAGGAACTTGGAGGCAGGAGCTGATGCAGAGCCATGGAGGATGCTGCTGCTTACTGCCTTGCTCTGCTCTGCATGGCTTGCTTGGCCTGCTTTCTTCTAGAACCCAGAACTACCAGTCCAGGGGTGACATGGCTCCCTGTAGGCTGGGCTTTCCCCATCAATCACTAAGAAAATGCCCTACACTTAGATCATGTGGAGGCATTTTCTCAAATGAGGCTCCCTCCTCTGATAACTCTTTTTTTTTTTTTTTACATTTTAGATGCCATCCCCTTTTCCCATCCCCCCACCCAGAAAACCCCATCCCATCCCCCCCTCCTCCTTTTTGCTTTTATACCATTTTAATTACATGCAAGTATTAAGGTCAGTTCTAGGTTGAGGAACTAGCAATACAATAGATGCAAATAGTCAAAAAACAAGCAAGGCAATATTGACACAAGAGTAGCTAGTATGCCTACTAATCCTTCCCAAACAGTTCCTTCCATAACTGAGGACCAAGCATTCAAATACATGAACCTGTGGGGACCATTCTCAGTCATCTCCACAGTGGTATAGTCCATTACCCTAGCATTCAGGAAGGAGAGGCGGGAATCAGAAAGTCAAGGTCCATCTTTGACTAACTTTGAGATGAGCTGGGCTACATAAGACTTGTCTTAGAGAAGACAAAGAGAAAGAAAGCACTTACAGTGTGTGTGTGCCTTCCTAATCTCCGTCTATACCAGCTTCTTTTCACCTCAGTGTTTTCTCTACAGACCAGGAAAAGGACATAGCAAGTGCATGCAGGAAGGTTGAGCTCAGTTTGGGCTGGTGTGGTACTTCTTGGGCGGTCTTTCCTGGATCAGTCCGTATGTAACATATACACGCACACACATATACCCCTTCTACTTCTAGGTACCTGGTGACCCATCTTATGGGGGCAGACCTGAACAACATCGTGAAGTGCCAGAAGCTTACTGATGACCACGTTCAGTTTCTTATCTACCAGATCCTCCGAGGGTTGAAGGTATCGGCAATAGCTTTGTCATTTGGGGAAATAAATTATCACTCTTTCCTGTGTAGTAAGAACTTAGAAAAGAGTTACAGAATCAACCAACCCTGCTGCTCTTGTATTTCCCAGGCCACAGTTTACTAGAAAGCAAATGTTATGTTGTCCTTGCCTTTGATCCTTTAGTCTAAATAGCCAAGAGATGGGGACTTTTAGCCACACTGAAAAGTTAGTACCATCTTGATACAACCTGGTATCAAGTCAGTGTGATACTGAGACCTTGAAACATTCCTCAGTGCTGTGAGCTGCTTTTATATTCCTTCTCAGGACTTGACGGGCAGAAAAACAAGAACCACCATGTGCAGCATAAGGAGTGCCAGCCACCAGGGCTGTCTAATGGGGGAGGGGCCTCTTCAAAACCACCTTTGATGTTTGGCATATTGGAACCCTTACTGAGATCATCCTCAAGAAAGAAAATAGGTTGACAACTCCAGTAGGTGGAGTGAGGATTACAGTTTGTGTAATGACCCACTGTGAGCATGCACAGTGCTTGCTAGCTGAGGGAGAACATTGCAGGTGTCCTAGAGGATGTGACCCCACAAAGCTGAAGATGGCTTTCATTCAACCGACTCTCTTCTCTTTTGCAGTATATACATTCGGCTGACATAATTCACAGGGTATGTATTGTACCTTAGGTATATAATTATTTTGGTAGTGTGGGTGGGGCTAGAAGAGTGGTGTCTAGTTCAGAACTCCGTCTTAACTTGTAACTGAAATAGTGAATTACTGCAACCTTCCTCTCAGTATAGACAGGCAAAGGAACACTTGCCATTTGCCTGCTCAAGGCTTTGAAGTCTGCTTCTCTCTGGGGCCTCTTCCACATGTGTGCAGGAGCGGACTCTGCATCGTTGGTATCTCTCTGCTTGCTTTCCAGGACCTAAAGCCCAGCAACCTAGCTGTGAACGAAGACTGCGAGCTCAAGGTAAGAAGGAAGAGATGGACTGTTTGCTTCCCTTGAGTGTTCCTCAGAATCATAACCGACCACACTTAGAGAAAATGATTTATGAGCCATGACTTGCTCTCTGAGTAGTAGTTTGTCCTTAGGAAGATCAGACTGTAAAACTTGAAGTAGGCTGAGCAAGCTGTCAGTAACTTTGGAAGTAGATGTCGGTATCTTCTTTTCATTTTTAAAAGATAATTAAATTAGAAATGTAGCACATTAATTGTAATAAGGGGATGTTATAGTCTAAATGTCAATTAAGCCTTCCTGGAACACTGATTATTAAATAGGTTTCTAAAAGGAAAAATTGCAGATCTCAGAATGATCTAAATAAGACCTAAGTAAATAAGCTATCTTTAAAAAGTAAGTAGCACTACACTTTTTTTTTTTTTTAATGAATTTTTTTAAATTTATGCAGGGGCTAGAGGGATGGTTTGGTTCCCAGCAGCTGCATAGAGACTCACGCTTATCTGCATCTAGAAGGTCTGATGCCCACTTTTCGTCTCTGTGGACACTGCACAGACTTGGTGCACAGATATACATGCAGGCAAAACATCCATATACATAAAACTGAAAAGAAAAAAGTGTACCTCTTTGTAGGGATTTAATGCCCATGTAACCACAGTTATGACATAGTAACCTACAGAGCATCAAAAAGTTTGAGTGTTCCCTCCTAGTGACCCGTGACCCTCACTCTTCATCCAATGCAGGCAACCACTGACCCAACTCTGACTCTGGATTAATCTTGTGTTTCATATAAATGGACCGTACAGAACCAGGCCCATCCCTGGATTGTGTGTTCCTCTGTGCTGTGAGCTTCAGTGTTCTCACTTAGTTGCTCAGCAGTTTCATTTCACAAGCATACCAAAGTTTGTAGCCTGTCGTCCCATGAGTGGGGGCTTGCCACTGTTGTGGTTCGGGAATATAGACCTGTTGTGAACGGCTGTGTGCTGACCGGTGTGGGTGGGTTTTTTTGTCCTTGAGTAAATTCCTGTGGGGGATGGTGTGCTTTGCTCACAGCTTTATTTTTAAATTTCTTGGAGTGCTTTACCATGCACTCTTAAGTGAAGACTGGGGTGCCCACTTTCTGCTTTCCTTGTTGTGAGGTGGCAGGACTTGCTGCTCCCATGCCTGACTTCTGCTCTTGCCCTTAGATTCTGGATTTTGGGCTGGCTCGGCACACTGATGATGAAATGACAGGCTACGTGGCTACCAGGTGGTACAGAGCCCCTGAGATCATGCTGAACTGGATGCACTACAACCAGACAGGTGCTGCCCCGGACACTGCCCCGGCCCGGCCCAGATGGGGAAGGGCACTCCGTAACCTGGCTTTCAGACGGCTTAGCAGTTGGGGCCTTTCTTCTTAAGTATTCCTTGTCATTCTTTCTGTGACACTACTTTCAAGGGAATGGACTCTTAATCCTAACACTTACGTTTCCTGGGAGAATCCACAGTTATATCAGTAACAAAGTTTTGCCCTTTGTGAGTTGCTTCCTTCTTTTATCTTAATTATATTCTGAGTTGCACTACCTCTGGGGCCCTTTCTTGGGTGACAGTTTTAATAAGTTCATTTCTATAAAAAAATGATTGTCAAACCTTGGGTATCTTAAATGCTAACTTGAATCTCTCCCAGTTAACTAGTGTCATTTGTGTCCATGAGTATGAATAGAAACCATGTCTGTGCTTGTATCCTCATTACTATTTCAGTGGATATTTGGTCCGTGGGCTGCATCATGGCTGAGCTGTTGACCGGAAGAACGTTGTTTCCTGGTACAGACCGTATCCTTTAACACATTTGGCCCCGTTTCTCATCTGTGTGCTGCCCTAGATGTGCGCTTCCCTTATTTGTCTGTGGGGAAGACTCGTTTCTTTGCAGTTCAGGCGTTGCTTTTGAGGTCTGTCCTCTTGTTGAATTGCTCACCTTGCCAAGAAAAGGCTTTGAGGTTGAGAGAACAAGCTTAAAACTCCTGTCGTCTTGGCAGCAAGTCTCTTTTATTAGTGAGTTTAGTCTGTTTCTGCACATCCTTGGCGTGTACACAGCACCTGGACCTCAGAGATGTCTGGTTCTCACATTTGCTTATGTACTAAACAGACTGTGGGCCCCTGTGCTGGCGTACCTGCTGAGTCCTGTCCTACTTGCTGCTTAACAACCAACAAACGAAGGAAGAGGAGAGAGTCCTGTTGTGTGCTTTTGTTCTCCACAAAGCGTTGTCCCCACTTAGAGCCAGCCCCGTTTTACTCCCATATTTAGTACCATCTGGGTTTTGGGCACCAAGCACCCTTTCCTATCTGCTGGGATATCAATTGTTCCATGGCTTAGGAATAATATCGTCAAATATGTTTGTGGGAAGTCCCATCAGCTCTGCTTAGGGAAGATGTTTAGGTGAGAGTGTTAAAACAGATGCTTAAAATCAGTCTTCAGGACAGTTCTGCCAAACGCTAGTGCCCTCCCTGCAAATTGTGTTGGTTGGGCTCTTACCACAGCAGCACACGCTTCACCCTCTGACTGCAGGGTGAGCGCTTGCCTAACACACCTCGAGTCTAAGCTCACGTGCTGACAGCTTGGGCTGCCCTTCTCCAGTGCCTGATGCCACTGTGTCTGTCCTTACAGTTTTCTGCTGGACAGGTCTTTTATGGAATGGAATCCATGCTCCTTGTGTAATGCTGTCTGTTCCTCTGTGTGTTGCTTGGTGCAGCTCACTCTTGTTACTTCCCACTCCAGGGTGTCAACACCCGACCGTCTCTATTCCCTTGAGATTTTGGCTTGCTTACAGTCCAAGCTCAGAGGATTAGGCAGAGTCTGTGACACACCTTGTGTTGTCCTCTGGGACCATCCTGAAGCTGCTCTCTCTTCTCTTTCCTTTCCTCTGGTGTCTCTCCAGCTGTCCTTTAGCTGGTCCCAGACACACATGCCTTCATAGGCAGACAGACAGACCGACAGACTGACTGACCGACCCATCCTTAGGGGAACCTCTCAGTTTGTTGCTTTTGTAGTCCATGTATTCACAGTTAGATGCCAAGGCCCTGGAATTTAGATTTTAGATTTTTTTTCTTTAGAACTATGTGGCTTTGATCAAGTTTTCCAACATCCACATTTCTCTATTTCCTTAACTGTATACAGCTCGGTGATTGTGAGAACTTACTGAGACCAGAGCCATCAGGAATTGCTAACTTCACCAGTATCTGTGAAGCAAATCACTGTATCAGTAGCTAGTCATGTTCACAGACAAATACCTGAGAGAAAGATGTATTTTTGCTCATGGGTTCAGAGGTCCGTGAGACAGAGCAGCATGGTAGCAGGAGCATGTGGCAGAGGAGGCTGCTTACTTCATGGTGACCAGGAAACAGGAGAGAGAGAAAGACAGAGACAGAGACAGACAGGGAGAGGAGGCTGGGGAGAGGAAAGCATCCGAGAACAATGTACCTTCTAGGACACAGTCCTAATGACCTGGTTCCTCTCCCAGACCCTCACCTCCTAGTGTTCCCAGCGTGAAAAATAGTAGCAGCAGCTGGGGTCAGACCTGCAGCAGGAGATACTGGAGGTCCATACTGTTGATACAGAGGTTGTTCCCAGCCTCTGAAGTATAAAACACATTCAGTCCATGTCCAAGAATCCAGATCCTCTTGAGTCTCTGAGATTCAAGGCAAACTCTCTGCTGTAGTCCCTGTTAAAATCAACAAACAGATTATATACTTTTGTTTTTAGTGACATAAATGTTCTCATCCAAAAGTAAGGAAGGACCAGACCAAAGCAAGATGAGATGGAGCATTAAAATTGCACAGTTTAACGTCCATCATCAGAGGCTCGGGTGGCATCATCTAAGTTCCAAAGGACTTAGGCGGCCCACCTCCTATGACCTTGCTGGATGTATCCGTATGCCTTCTCTCTTGGTTCACTGCCTGTAGCTCTGTCCACAGTCCACATTCTGGGTACTCACACGTCTGTGACCTCTCACAGCTTCATGGATCACACTGTCAGGATCAGTGAGTCCAGCCCTGGTCCTGCCTAGGCTTCCATTGGAAATATGGATGCCTCTGCCACCTTATAATTCTTGGGTTCTCAAAAAAGCCAGCATCATTGCTGCCAGGTTAGTTAGTAGCTGGGTCTTTTTGGCCCATGGCTGCAATGACCTCAGAGTAGCTGAGTGCTATGACCAGGTCCTAGGAAGACCTTCCTAACCAGCCCTCTGTGGGCAAGGGGCTCTTAGGTACCTCTTCTCTAGGGTGTTTTGGGCAAGTTTATACTTTGTATCTGGGCCTACAGTAGTTAAGGTCTCTCCTGATTTCCAGCATATATGATGTTTTCCTGTCTTTTCTGTACAGGTCTTTCTGTTTGTTATTGGTGGTAGACGTGTTTTGTTTTGTTTGAGACAGTCTTTCTTTGTAGGCTACGCTCACCTGGAACTACTGTGTATTTCAGGACAGCCTCAACCTCACAGTGCTCTTGTGTTGGTCTCCTGAGCCACTGTGCCTGTTTTTATGCTGTGCTGGACCTAGAACCCAGGGCCTTATGCATGCTAGAGAGGCTCATTACCAGCTGAGCCCCTGGCTAGGCAATTCTGACAGGGGTGTTTTGAGTAAAACTAGGAGTTAACCCATGTGTTTAGTTTTAACTGGGTGAACCTGAAAGTATTAGTTTAGTGGCCCTCTCCTTTTTTCTTTCTTTCTTTTCTTTTTTTTTTTTTAAATATTTATTTAATGTGTATGAGCACACTGTAGCTGTCTTCAGACACACCAGAAGAGAGCATCAGATCCCATTACAGATGGTTGTGAGCCACCATGTGGTTGCTGGGAATTGAACTCAGGACCTCTGGAAAAGCAGTCGGTGCTCTTAACCACTGAGACATCTCTCCAGCCCTCTATTTTTCTTAAGGTCCTGAAGTTCTCTTCACTGCCCTATTCTATGGTTTCTAGAACTCTCTTCAGAGCCTCCAGAGAACATGCTGACCTCACACCGGCCAGCCTAGAAGGCCTGCGGCTGTCGCCTGTGTGGTTTGTAAATGGGCACCGGTGCGAAAGTTTGCAGGCTGCTCTTTCCTGGAGTTCGATTGTCTCCGTGGGTTTCTGTCTACCTCACTTTTAGTCAGTGTGCCTTTGAACTAGTGGTCTTAGCTTCTTTCTGTCTGAGAACTGCCTAATAGGACTTTTCGAGGCATCGTAGATCTGTTAGGTATGTGCTGTCCTATGTATGGCTCATAGTTGAATATCAAGTGTGGTTAATGTAACTTGACTGATTTGACTTAAATTAATCACTACAATTTTAAAGTTTATAACCTATGTTGGACTGTCATTGCCACTGACGACTATGCTGTGACTTCCATCCAGCTTAATAAGAGTGGTTCTGTAAAGAGTAAAGCCCTTCTCTAGAAGCCTGGTGGGCTGGCTATACGGATCACGTGAATTCAACTGATCGAGCTAGCAAAAGAGAACTTAATATCAGACTGTCTCTCCAGGTGGAGCCCTCACTTGCTCTGATTTTGAAATGTGTGGGTTAGTTAGGTATCCAGTCACTGATGCCAGTACTTCAGCTTCAGGATCGTAAGCTGTGTGGCTTTCTTCTTGCCTTTATCCAGTATAGACAATACAGTTTCCTACCAGAGATCACAGACTTGACTTTCTATTTTTCTATGTAAATTTCCTTCATTGTGGTGGAGGTGGCACTCCTAAGATGTGACCTATGGTCTGGAGAGACAGCTCAGCAGTTACAGAGCAGAGCTGTTCTTCCAGACTGGTGTTCACATTCTAGCACCTGCATGGTAGTTCACAGTCATCTATAACTCCAATCTCAGGGACCCAATGTCTCCTTCTGGTCTCTGTGGGCACCAGGCACGTGCATGATGCAGATGCGCATGCAGGCAAAATGCTCAGACACATAAAAATAAATTATTATTTTTAAAGATGTGAGCAGAGGGTGGCAGGACTGCTGGGTTACACTTACATACTTCTGTTGCTGTGCTGATCTGTGTGCTGTCCTTGGTGTATTAGAACAGTCTCAATGTGCCGGGCGGTGGTGGTGCACACCTTTAATCCCAGCACTTGGGAGGCAGAGGCAGGTGGATTTCTGAGTTCGTGGCCAGCCTGGTCTACAGAGTGAGTTCCAGGACAGCCAGGACTACAGAGAAACCCTGTCTTGAAAAACCAAAACAAAACAAAAAAGAACAGTCTCAATGCAACAGTTAGTCCTTTTTCAGACATGCAATGGAACATTGCATATATACAACACAGTGGTCTAGTGAACCTTGTGTCTGCTCTCCCCAGAGGACGAAGTAAAACATGGGTGGTTGAGCAAATACACTAGACAGCACACAGTATTGTTGCTACCATTGCTCTCCATTGTCAGTGTGCTATATTTTCTTGTTTTCAGTTCGGTTTTTTTTTTTTTTTTTTTTTTTTTTTTTTTCTTAAACTCAGAGAGGGCTTATGTATGCTGCCAAGCCTTCAGCTCCGTAGGCCAGCTTAAGGCCAGGCCTGCTATCACACACCCTTTAAGCCCAGCATTTGGAAGGCAGAGGCAGGCAGATCTGAGTTTGAAGCCAGGAGACTGAGTTAGAAAACAGGAGACTTTGCATGTTCATAAATCTTGAGAACTATTCTGTGTGTGCCAGTGAAAATGACTTCGTTTACAGTCCAGAAAAGGGAGCAAGCTGGCTTTCAGTGAGGCTTGTCCTAGGCTGTCACTAGAATGACTTCCCCCACCCCAAAGACTTAATTCAGCCAGGCATGAGGGTACACACCTGTGGACCCAGCACTTGGAAGGTGAGGCAGGGTTCTTTAACTACTGTGGTAGTCCACTGAGTTACACTGATTATCACCCTATCCTTCCCCTCACTTGTTAATTCTGCCTTTGGCATCTTTGGCCTCAGATAACTTATGAGTTCAATTTGGTAATGTCATCCTACTTGAAATGCATTTTAAACCGATGATAAACTTACTTTCTGTGTGGGGAAAGAAGGGCTATCCCAGTTATGAAGGATAGCCCACTGTGGAGATGCCAGGCTGTGCAGTGTCACATAGCTGGGTGGCAGCTTTGCCTTAGCTACTAAGGAGGGTTTTCTTTCATTGTGTGTTTCTTATCTTCTGACTCGCAGACTGCTCTGCGGAAGCTCCCTCCACAGCCCTCCACACTGGGCTCCATGCTCGTCAGTCCTAGTCACTGTTTGGTTTTCTGTTTTGGTTTGTTTGAGGGGTTTTGTTTGTTTGTTTGTTTGTTTTTGTTTTTGTATAAACTGCATAGAATGTTTTTCTGGGCTTTGAGGATGGAGCGGAACAGTGAGTCAAGTGTGTGTTTGGGTCAGTCGGTGTTTGCCAGGCTGGCTGCACTAGGCAAGGCTGGAGAGATGCTGCTGCTGCCTGCCGCCCAAACCAGAGTAGTCAGACTGAACCAACAGGAGTGATAGGGGTGACTCTAATGAATGTCTTCCTCTGCTGGAAAAGCAAGGTGGAGTAAGGGGTAAGAGCCATAAGTAAGTGACTTCAGAGAAAAAAGTCAAGCATAAAGTAAAACTCCAGGTCACTACATTGCTATACACATGTCTATAAGCCCAAGACCTGGGAGGAGACAGGAGTTTCAGGAGTTCCAGGTCACCTCAGCTACACAGTGAGTTTGAGGCCATCTCAAAAAAGCATGTGTAGAAAGGCTTCTTGTTAGAACAACTCTTGGAAGGGACAGTGGGAAAAGAAAAGGCCTAATACAGGAAGAGTAGAGGCTGCCCTCACTGCTGCAGAAAGAGCTTAGCAGTGCCTGGCATAGTTGTCTTTACTTGAAGCTTTGAGCCTATTCAAGAGTGGTAGTTTGAGGCAGGCAGAAAAAAGTTGAGTGACAGATCTCAGAAGGGCAAGCATATGAGGCTGAGGAGCTAGTTGTGATTTAATCTGAGATAGCTCACACCTGCAGACAAGGGAGAATGGTATGGATGCGTCCTGCCTGCTGACGGACTCGGGAGCTCTATTATCAGAAAGGATGTGTGTTCTTCAGGCAGCTTGGAGGTGAAGCCAAGTCAGGAAACAACCCAGACTCCACCTTCCCCAAAGGGAATAAGAAACTTGCCTCTTTAAAAAGTCACTAAACCCAGCTGGTTAATGAGCTACTTTTGAGTCCAAGAGGTAAAATCACCTCTTGGAAGGTTTTGGAAGAGTCTAATTTTTTCTATTGTTGACATACATCCTCTTGAAGTGGCTAATAAAATCAGATATTTCTGGGCAATAGAAATGTGAATGGAGCTAGATTTATATAAACTGAGTAGCTTCTTTGCTGTCTGCAGGGAAGCTGTCACCATTAGCATGTCGCAGTGTCACAGCCTGAGTCAGTGCCCCTCTCAGTCCACCCACGCTCCACACCGGGAGCTTCTCACACTGAGCATTTTCAGTAGCAGGTTTGTTTTTTTTGTAAACCATTCTAACTTCAGGACTATCCTGTGTGAGTGGACTTGCTTCTGGGTCATCTCAGTTTTCTGTAGGATGCAGTTTTTGGGCACTAGTTCATCTTTTCTTAACGGGCCAGATTAGTGACTGTTGCAGGCTGTGAAAGCAGCTGCAGCCGGGGTGTAAATAAACAAACGCACGGCCTGGTTGCGTTCCAGGAAAACTCCAAATATAAAATAGGCAGCAGGCTGTACCTTGCTGTCACCTTTCTAGAATTTTCTTCTGTTTAAGCAACAACAACAACAACAAAAAAAATTAGAGGCAAGATGTCATCTGATTGCATAAGCAGTTCCTGTGACTGGGCAACTGCCGCTCACAGACGCAGCTCTCATTACTGAGTTACGCTTACTTTGTCTCTGTATGTTCAAGCTAGATCAAGAATGTCTTCATCTTCTCTGCCTGCTCTTTAAATGGCGTGTGTGCCTTTTATGTAACAGATTATCTGAGGTGAGCAGTGGGGTTCAGCATGATGGTATACATCTGCCTTCCCTGCACTTGGGAAGGTGAAGCACAAGGACCTGAGTTCAAAGCCAGCCTGGGCTGCGTAGCCTGCAGAATAAACAGCAAAGCTGCTCCCCACCCAAGGAAGTAATTGGGGGGTTGTGAAAGGGGGAAGGCGAGCAGGATACAAAGGACGGCATTACCAACAGTGCCCAGAGAGCACGGGATGTTCTCATGTGCGGTGGGGGGGACTGCGGGTGGAGGTGGGGGTCCAGGTTGAGGCGGACACATGAAGGAAGGAGATGATCCTGCGAAATCTGTTAAACTTGGATGACTTTACAGCATTAGGGTTGAATCCATGTGCCCTCCATAGCGGGTAGCGCCCTCTGCTGGCTGTCTGTCCCTCACATGCTCTGCTTCCTACAGGGAAGAGGGGAAGGTCTCCAGAGGGCACACTCAAGTGAACAGCAGGCTCTGGGATGAGAGCTGGCTCCCAGCTGTCAGAATACAAGCTCATTAGGTCACGCCTTCGGGGAATAGTCACAAATAAACTGCATAGCGTGTGCTCTGCCTCTGCTTGCCAGCATTCTCTGCTTAGCTGGCTCCTAGTGCCTCGGTGGAAGGGGAGGTAGAGGTGGAGGCTGGGCCCTGCACTGAGTGGCATGGCCTCTGGTGTCGAAGACCCATCCACAGTAGCTTTACTTCCTGCTGCATGATGGTGACAGGTGTGTGTGTGTGGCGGTATTTTGAACCTTTCTACAGGAGGAGCAAGTGCTGAAAGTGGCCACCCTGCAGAAGCCTTCTACCCAGATTATTCCACCATGTTGGCCTTGTTTGGGGGCTTCATTTCCATTATTGGGATGTTTTGTTTGTTTGTTGTGTTTGATTTTGCTCATTATTGTTTTGTTTTGTTCTTCACTTTTATTTTGTCCCGACATTTTCCTTTATAGTCCACCATTAGATATTGATCAATTGAAGCTCATTTTAAGACTCGTTGGAACCCCAGGGGCTGAGCTTCTGAAGAAAATCTCCTCCGAGTCTGTGAGTTGATGCTTTGATTGTAATTACTACCCTACGGGGCCTCTGCCACTTGCCTTCCGTCTCTGCACTCTGACTTCGGAATGTTTGTATGCCTGTGCTGTGTGTGAGCACACGTGAGCCTGCATGTGCCTGCTGAAGTGTGTGTGTGAGCACATGTGAGCCTGCATGTGCCTGCTTGCATGCATGAGTGCGTTTTATTCTAAACTAACTTTATCTGGGTGTGGACTTAAGATCATGGGAACCCCTTTGGGGCAATTGTATGCTAATAAAACTGAGAGTTGAGATTCCAGTTCATTCCGAGAGACTAATGGGAAATGTGTGTGTCCTCCTGAGCCCTGACTTCTCTCTAAAGGTGCCCACATGCCCTTCTTACTTTACAGTGAGCATCTCATTTCTGACGCTTACCATATGCTAGTCTGACCTTACTTCTGAAGGGTGAGATGTGCCTTGTCTCAGAATGACCTGCTCTTTACTTCCCTAGAGGGGCCCCTCTCCCCCTCATGACAATCTGCAGATGGCTCTGAGCTCCTCCAGGAACCTTGGTCAGTACAATGAATAGCATGAGAGGCCACTTGGAGCTTGTGCTTTCTCCATGGAGGCCATAAGAGGGTGACTCTGGTTTGCTTTTTGTTTTTTTTTTTTTGGTTTTTTGTTTTGTTTTTTTAATTTGTTGGTCACTTTCTGGAGCCAGAAACTTTGAAGAAGCTAGGAAAGCCCCTCCTTCCTCTCATTCCCCCTTAGGGAAATAAATGGAGGGCCAAGCCCCAGCTGTGCACGCCTAGGTTCCCCTCCCACCACTTCCCAATAGAAGGGCCTTCTGCCCAGCTAGGAAGGCAGTTGGGTAGCTGCGGGCAAACAGCAACACATGAGTCACCTCCCCTGACAAAATCAGGACCCCACATCTGCTGTGTAGCCGTACAGAAAGGACCCTGGAGCTAAGAACAGCTTTTGAATTTCTGTTCTGAGGACTGTGAAAGGGTTGCTGGGCCTATTTTATTTTGTTTCATTTACTCCTTTAAGATAAGGAAGCAAAAACAAAAAAGCTGTGACTTGCCTGAGTCATGCTCTGATTCACCGGGCAGAGGCAGTGATCCTCATGTTCTGGTAATGTGAGCTAATCATCTCATGCAATTGCACGTTATTTTGAGAGTCATTGTCAGCGGTATTGACCACAACTGAAGAGGTGCTTTTGAAATGCAGAGGCTGGGAATAGAGAGCCAGGGCTGTGAGCCTGTGTTAGGAAGGACTGGCTGGTAAGAGGATGTGGGGCAGGCTGGGGCTTCGGAAGGAGTTTAGTCAGCTAGTAAGTAGTGCTAAGGACACTGAGGTGGCCACTCCTCCCGTGTCTGGGTTTTACTGCCAGCAGCTCTGTGTCCTCCTGCCACTCCAGCATCTGCTTTGTAGATAGGTGCTGCTTGTACGAGACAGGGAATATCTACCCTTCACCAACCCATCATTTCTGTTTAAGAAAGTGCTGGGGCGCTGGAGAGATGTCTCAGTGGTTAAGTCGGTGGTTAAGAGCACTGACTGCTCTTCCAGAGGTTCTGAGTTCAATTCCCAGCACCCACATGGTATCATCCATTGTAATGGGATCCGATGCCCTCTTCTGGTGTGTCTGAAGACAGCTACAGTGTACTTATACATAAAATAAATAAATAATATTTTTTTAAAAGAAAGAAAAAAAATGTTGGATACATGGACTAATAATGAGATGTCTTTTATCTTGAAATGAAGTGGGCACATCATACATTCGAACAGTTCTAGTGCAGCAATAGACAAAACCAGATACCAAGATAAACATCCTCTCAGTAATAACTCAGTTGAGTACAGTAGTGAGAAAAGAGCTTCTCTGCAGAATTGTCAGAAATGGGTAGTCTAAATGTTGAAAAGGTATGGGAAGGTTAATTGGGGGGTGGGGGCTGCTCTCTTGGGCCCAAAGGGTTTTTTTTATTATATGTAAGTACACTATAGCTGTCTTCAGATACCCCATATGAGGGCATCAGATTTCATTACAGATGGTTGTAAGCCACCATGTGGTTGTTGGGATTTGAACTCAGGACCTCTAGAACTGCAGTCAGTGCTCTTAACTGCTGAGCCATCTCACCAGCCTGGGAAGGTTAATTTAATGTTGATGACACCATCAGTACTTTTGAAATCTCCAGAGCACCAAATGTGATGGTGCAGGCCTGTAACCCCAGCCCTTAAAAGGCAGAGGCAGAACTGAGCTTTGAAACTGACCCAGGCTACAAAGCAACTTTGAGGCTAGCCTGGGCTTAATTTGTAAGACACTGTTTTTTTTAAAAAAACAAAAAACAAGATAACTATTGTAGTTGTAGCTCAGTTATATCAACATGGCCATAGGTCTAGTCCCTAGAACCCCTGGGGGTGGGGAGCATACAGTACCTACATACTGGTGAAGTGAAGCTGAGTGAGTATACTTATAAAGAAAAAATTTAAAGGAAAGACATTAGTAAAGAATTGTAGTCGCCGGGCGGTGGTGGCACACGCCTTTAATCCCAGCACTTGGGAGGCAGAGGCAGAGGCAGGCGGATTTCTGAGTTCGAGGCCAGCCTGGTCTACCGAGTGAGTTCCAGGACAGCCAGGACTACACAGAGAAACCCTGTCTCGAAAAACCCAAAAAAAAAAAAAAAAAAAAGAATTGTAGTCAGCAGAATACTGAATAATTCATTCCTTCTGGAAAGAACAGAGCAGGGAAGCCAGTGTGGGCAAGGACACTGGGTCTGAATAACAGAATCCTGAGGTGGGGAGAACAGGGCAGAAAGCTGGCTGGTGGTCATGGCAGAGGCCCCAGGACAGAGCTCACTGCTTATTGTTCTGACACGGTTCACAAAGCCAAGGAAGCAAAGGCATGACCCCTGCCCCTGTTCCTTCAGAAATACATCTTCCTGACTCCCAGATGACAAATGGCTGATCTGTACATGCCACATGCAAGGAGAGCATGACAGGATGTGAGCGTGTGAGCTTAACTGAGTCCTGCTGGCTAGTTCACCCAGTTTGTCCTCTCAGAGTGCAGTGCATGGTTCGGTATGCAATTTGCAAAGGGAAGCCCGAAGTCTGTAGTAGAGTGAGCCAGCCCATCTCTGAACCCAGGTAGAGGAAGGGCAAATGCATTAGCAATAATCAGACCTTCAAGCAGGGTTCATGCTAATGTAGAAGGAAAGGAAGCCTTTCATTCAGGGAAGCCAAGAAGGAGTGAAATTACTTGGCTGGTTTATTAAAGATGAGATTCCAGCTGAAGGATGGTTTGATACTTAAGTGAGGAGAAAGGACGCTCACTAACTGATGGTAAGGTTTAGAATGCTATCATCCCGAGAGGGAGCATGAGATAAATAGGCAGTGGGCTTCCATTTCAAAAGCTGTGGCCTGTACCTGGTGAATTGGTGGCCTGGCTGAGGAAAATTAGTACACCTGTCATTTGAGTAAGGACACTGAAATGGCTCAGAAGCAGAGGGACCTGAGTTCACTCCTAGGGCCTACATGTTGGGTAGAGAATTGACTCCTACAACTTGGAGATCGATCCAGTGATCTCCATCTGTTAGTGGTATGCATGCCCTGCCCCTCCCCACCAAATAAATATATGTGAGAATGTAGTGACGGAACCTTCATGTAACTTTGCCCTTGTCAGGTGAATACAACATTTTAAACTTCTGTTCATTGAAGTTAACGTGTTCCCTCCTGACAGGTGTGAGGATAACTGTGGCATGCTCTGACGCTGTCAGCCAGACTGTGGCTTCTGTTTTGCCTTTGCCATCACTCCTAAAGTACCCTTCTTCACCTACCTATATATTTGTGGCATGCATTTTAAGTATACCACTGCCAGTGTCTTTGAGACTTGGCATAGCCCCCACACTCCAAGTATCTTAGCTTGTAGGGTGTGTCTCCTAGAGCCTGTGCCACCAGCACTGAGCCTCCTCCTCAGGTAGATCTGTTAGATATGTTAGGTCTCCAGAGTTTCATCACCATTATCTCCGACTTCTGTTTGCCACTGTGCCAAACAGGTTTTGGCTATTGGGACTTGAAAATGGTTCTCTGGCCGGTATCCTGGATCAAGGAACAGTCTGCTTCCAGAGAGCTGATACTATTTTAACATTAAAATCGACACTGTGTGTGCATAACCACTCACTGGCTACATGCCTGAGAGCCCCTGCCATTCTCCAAAGCATGTTCTAATGTGCAGCCTTGGGCTCTGGCCTGGCTTGGTTGGGAAGTAGAGTTGTTTTGTTTGGGATGGCTTTTGACTTAAAACAAAAACAACTGGAGTTGATCTTTACACTGTGTGTTTAACAATACCCTTGACTAGGCATCTTAAGATATTAACCAGCTTCAGCAGATAATGCGTCTGACTGGGACTCCCCCTGCCTATCTCATTAACAGGATGCCAAGCCATGAGGTGAGAATAAACAGCATGTTCAGGGAGGTCTAACTCAGAGGCCACCTTCTCGTAGTGTCTGTGTGTAGCTAGCAGTTCCTGATGTCACCAGATACTTGCATGTGCCCCAAGAACTGCTAAAGCAGTTGGCTGTGTGCTAGCAGGGTGTTGACATTCAGGATGAAATGTCCTGAGACTGAGGCAACGATGCAGCGTAGGGTAGTGTTCCCTGTTGTTTGGGTTTCTGACTCTTGTGCTTGAGGTGGCATGTGTGTCGCTGCAGGCGTATGCAGTTAGGGTGTGCTGCAGCCGCATCTCAGCTGCATGGGGCACAGTTCATTAGTGTGCTTTGCTCCACCCATTTTACAAGAGAAGACTGCATGCAAGCACACACTGTAAAATTCCTATGCTAATATGTGTGCTGGGTTGTTTAAAAGACACGTAACTCATAGTAAGTATGAGCACTTGGAGAATCAGGTTCTTGACCAGCTCGTAATCTAACTCCAGTTTATGACCAGAGGTGACTGGGTGCTACTTGAAACAGGTCCTTAGTATTTTGGGAAAACCGGCTAGCAGACAGACATGGAACATTGTTTGCACTTCAGCTCTTGTCTGTATTGAAGGATGGCTTCTCTGGGTGACATGGGTCTCCTTACCTCTCTTCCATTCCTTCTTCTATTCTACATGGTTTAGTAGGAAGGGATTGCAGCCATGTCTGTGTGTGGTTCCTACAGCTTCAAGTTAGAGTGAGTCTGCTTCAGTGCCAGTCCTCCTCATGATTTACCTAGTTAGGAAGGTGGCCCTGGAGAAGACTTCTTAGTCTCAGGTCTGGTTTTAAACTGCTGACCCTTTGACCAGAAAGCTAATAAAAGAGTAGTTGATTGGTTAGCACACTCATCCACATGAAACAGAACTGTGAGGAGGCAGCAAGAATAAAATCAGTGTTCACAGACAGAAGAGGTCAGTGGCTACAGGCAGAGCGAGCCTGAAGTGAGCACCCAGGCAGTATCCACACCGGAGCATGGCGGGCCTCAGCCTAGCAGAGATCAGTAACACCGCTGAACAGTCATTCTCAAAGTCTGTGTTGTTACAGGCAAGAAACTACATTCAGTCTCTGGCCCAGATGCCGAAGATGAACTTCGCAAATGTATTTATTGGTGCCAATCCCCTGGGTGAGTTGATCATGCTCTTATTTTGTGACATAAATTAGAGATTTGAAGTTTTGTTCTTTTGACTAAAAAGAGTACCTTTAAGTAACTTTTGTGTCTTACATATGTCTGTTACTGTCTGTATTGTCACAATTAAAGATCGTACGATGATAGGCTTGTATGTTTATATGCTCACAGAATATGGTGGTGAGAAGGACAAGGGCAGTGAAGAATGGACAGGGAATTAGGGGATTGGGAGAAGGAAGGAGGTATGACCCTTTCAGCTACTGGTGGCAGGTGGAGTCCAGCCGAGAACAGAAGAGAGGCACAGATGTGTGCTTAATGCCCAGTCCTACCGTCCTCCACGGCACAGACTCTTCCCCCTTCCCTCCCCTCTCTGCCCTTCATGGTGTAACCTGCTGCCTTGCAGCTTTAATTTGCCATCTCGGACTTTGGGGGGTGGCTCATCGCCTTTCTGCCCTATGACCTGCAGAATCACCTGGCACATGAAAGTGACAGTGGTAGCTCAGAGTGTGTCTTGCTTTTCCTTAAAGATGGGTGGTGACAGTAAGGACATTTGCTGAGGTTCTCGTCCCTCACTCTGTAGATACAGAAGGGTCCGACCACATCTCCCTGCCATGAGAAGGGAGTGAGCATGTGACACCTACTGTCCCCCGCTCTCCCATTCCTACAGATGTTACTGTAAAGTCAGTGCACTTAAGTCTTTGTGGGCCATGTCTCTTCCTGAGGGTTCCAGAAGCCATTTGCCAGAGTTACTTTATCCTTTGAAGGGCTGATGTGTGGGAGAGGCAGAGGCTGTCTCCCTTTCAAGGACTTTGTCCATAGCCACGGTGCTGAGGAGTGCCTGTGGTCATGCATGATTCCTGTAGCAAGAGAGGTCCCTGCATTCCTGGAGGAGGGAGTACAGCCTAAGCTATACCATTCAGGCGCGGGTGTTGTGGTACTGACAGGTTGGGTTAGGTTTGTGGCCTCCCTGTCAGGCTCACTGGGCTTTCTGTAACTTACTGAGCTGCAGCATCCAGGAGAGAGGGTCTGTGAGGCCTCTGTGATCTGTAGGCTTCCATGATGATCTCACCTCCGAGTCCTCACCAGATCATCAAGTCGTCGTCAGACGTGCAGCGCAGTGTTTGAGTCTTCTCTGATTGAGGTGATTGACATCCCCGTCTAGACACTGAAAAGAACCGGCTTACAGGAGTGAGGCCGGCTGCTGGAGACTGAAGGAGGCTCTGGTCCATCTGGTAGTGCTCCTCACAGCCTGCTCACGTCCAAACATGCCTGGCAGCCCATTGCCAAGTGCTGGTCAGAAGGAACACGCTGTTACCGATGGCTATCCTAGCTGTCCCCAGCGTGCTAGCTGGGCTGCACACCAGCGATATAAATATTAACAGCCCTGTTGTCAGTCACAGGCTCCGCACCACTGCAAGTCTCAGACACAGCTGAGGACCTCACATTGCCCTTTGACCTTAGTGTCTATTTATGTCTGCCTCCATGCTTGAAAAGTCTTGTTCTTCCTTCTGACCTTGTTCCTCAGCTGAGTACTTTGGTCCTGAGGACATATAACTTTTTACCTTAGGGTGGCAGGCACCTACTCATTCCTGTTCAGTATAAAGTCAGCAGACTTGTAGAAGAACATGAGAAGAATCTGTATCCAGGCAGTCCACCTAGTGCTTCAGTGTGGAAGACAGGGTCCTGTTGCCTGTTAAATGCTAGGATTACAGGTGTGTGCCACCGTGACCATGTCCTCTTGTCTGCAGTGCTGGGTTTAGAGCCAAGACCTTATGCACACTTTACTGGCTGTATCCCAGCCCTCTTAGCACTCTAAATTTAAATCTGCTGTTTCCTCTGCGCCCTCAGAGTTCAGGCTGCAGGGTCCGTATCACTCAGAGGAGCAGAGGTACCTCATCTCCTCAGCGCCCACAGCCTTGCTTCCACATTGGCGAAATCATCTGGAGCTGCATAGGTGGCCAAGTGCTTAAGAGCACCGCTGCTGCGCTGCCAAGGGCCCTTGGTCTGCGTCCCTGCACCAACATGGTGGCTTGCAACTGTCTGTAATTCCACTTCCAGGGTCTAGCGCCCTCTGTTGGCTTGTAGATTTTCATCCAGTGGGCATGCACTGTAGTGCAGATATACTTAAACATACATTTAAAAGAACCTGAGGAGTTTAGAAAGCCTTTCTGTTTCGTGTGATAACTGCTCTAAAGGAAGTTATCCTCCTAAGCAGGACGTCTTCATCAGACAGAAAGTAAGCAGGTCTGTTCCATGGTCTCTAATGAGGCCATTGCTTTGGGGAGAGAAAAAATCAGTAGTAGGTAACCATTATTGAGAGTAACTGATAGTCACCAGGAGACAAACATTTCCCCATGACTCACTTGGAGAGGAAGGGGAAAGAAGTCAAGATACCAACCAACTTCAAGCTTGGAGCTCGTGGCTCTGGTGCCCCAGTTCACAGCATCACCTGTGACATGGTTTTTGCCCAGTATGTCTGACTTCATTCTTACTAATGATTAAGATGTAATTTCTGGTTTGTGGTAAACCTAAAGACTAGAGAAATGGGAGGGGCACAGTAGAGCACACAGAAGAGTGGGAGCTCTGATGACAGTGTGCTCAACACCGAGAGTGGCTACAGACGGGAAGGGAATGTGCCAGAGGCATTCAACACATGGTAACACAGGAAAGGGTCTGCATGCAGAAACAGACACCTTAAAGGATGCTTTGTGTGAATCTGAGAGGTGATTGGGACTTGCACGGTGGTGGCACTAATGTCATGTCTTCTCCTCCCCTCTGGTGTGACAGCTGTCGACCTGCTGGAGAAGATGCTTGTTTTGGACTCAGATAAGAGGATCACAGCGGCCCAGGCTCTTGCACATGCCTACTTTGCTCAGTACCATGACCCTGACGACGAGCCAGTGGCTGACCCTTACGACCAGTCCTTTGAAAGCCGGGACCTCCTTATTGACGAGTGGAAGAGTGAGTCCAGGGCGGGCTAGCCTGGGCCTTGAGCTTGCTTCCCTTTTATTCATGTTTTGTTTGTTTGTTTTTTGAGCCAGGGTTTTCTGTGTAGCCACTCAGAGGAACTCACTTTGTAGACCAGGCTAGCCGCAAACTCAGAGCTCCACCTATCCCTTCCCGTGCTGGAATTAAAGCATGCACTACCAAAATCAGCCTATGTAATCTCTAATGACAGTGCTGGAGATTGGACCTAGGACTCAGACGGATTACGCAAGTGTTCTACCACTGAACTGCGTGCCCAACTCAAGGACTTATTTTTTAAAACTTTTCTAAGTGATTCTCACTAATCAGAAGCCTTAGGGAAAACGAGAACTTAATGGCAGTGTAATAGTTCAAATACACCTGTGATCCTGAGCACTTGAGAATCAGCTTGAAAGAAAAAAACAGTCTGTAAAGTTATTCACAACCACATAGGTAGTTTGAGGCTATCCTGGGCTACGTGAGCACCTGTCTGAATAAAACCCTTGTGAGTGGTTTCTAGCAGCTCTGTAAACTCACAGCCAGGGTCTCAGGTGCATCTGCTCCCTGATGGGATTTGTAGAAAGAGTGCACAGCCCTGCACATTGACATAGAGCTTTGAGGTTCTGGGGTTACAGTTACAGCATCTTCTCGGGATAAAGAGTTTTCAATAGCTTACTTCTGGCCTAGTTAGGGACTGCTAGGGATGGAGCCGCATCTCCTCGCTCAGTCCCACCCTTCATAAATCACAAGGTCGGTTCTGCAGTTAGACGCCAGAGCAGGGCTGCCTCACTGTGTGCAGAGTGCAGGGCTGCTCCTGGGAGCACTCAGGAGGAGCACCTTGCGTGATGGAGTGAGTGGGGTGACGTCTCCATGTCCTGGAACTGGAGCTGCTCTGCTGAAGGTCATGAGCAAGGAGCAAGGCAGATTGATGCAGTTATCAAACCACATTTGAGGGAGGGGCTAAGTGTCTGCCTTGAGTCTCACACCTCCCCTTCCTTCCCTGCCCCAGGCCTGACCTACGATGAAGTCGTCAGCTTTGTCCCGCCACCCCTTGACCAAGAGGAGATGGAGTCCTGAGCGCCTGGGTTCTGTTCTGTCTATCCCACTTCACTGTGAGGGGAAGGCCTTTTCATGGGAACTCTCCAAATATCATTCAAGTGCCTCTTGTTGAAAGATTCCTTCATGGTGGAAGGGGGTGCATGTATGTGTGTGTCTTGTCTATCTGTCTGTTTGTCCACCTATCTTTGTGGAAGTCATTGTGATGGCAGTGACTTCATGAGTCGTGACTGCTCCGTGGTAGCCTGCCTGCTCTCTCAGAGTCTGGGCAGGTCAGTGGGTACTGCCATCTCCTTAGGGACGTGTGTGTTAAGTCAAAGTATGAAATAGCCCTAGATCCCTGTTCCTCGTTACCTTGCCACCTTGTCTTCTCCTGTGGCCTTGCCTTTACCACATCACAGTGACAGAGAAAGGCTGCTTCAGGTCTGAGGCTATCCCTCAGCCATGCATAAAGCCCAAGAGAACCAACTGGCTCCTGGGCTCTGCCTGTGATCAGTTTGCTTAATGTCCTCAGAACCTGACAGGTGTGTTTAAAGCTGTCAGTCTGTTTGTGCCTTAAAAGGAGAGAAGGGCGCGTAGATAGTTACAGAATCTCAGCTGCTGATGTTCTGAGCCAGGCAAGTGCACAGGGCTGTTGGATGGCCAGTGGGGAGCTAGAAAAAACAAGGCAGCGTTCAAGGAGGCCATGGGTGCATGTGTGTGCATGCATGTATGTGCAGCCGCTCTCCCTCACTTCCAGGAGCAAGCTCTTTTCTATGCTTACCGTTCACCTCAGTGCAGAGGTCTCCAGTGCCAGGCACAGGTTCCTGCCATCAGTAGCTTCTTGTGTCATCTTGACATCTAGCAGAGTGCAGGTGTGTTTGCATGCTGTGCTCTTGGAGCTTGTCCTGTCTTCTGGAAACCCTGGGCCAGGCGTGTAAAGACTTCGGAGCAGTTCCTGTCCACCGCCTCAGCTGACGCCATGGGCAGACGGCTGCTCCTCACTCCAGCTACTTTGTGTTGAACACAACTGATCCTCCAGGTGCTCATGGTGCAGGAAAACGGGACAGACGGAGCACCGAACCCTTGCCATCTGATGTCACCAACTCCAGGAGAACAAGTCCTCTCCTAGGACTGTCCCTAGCTCTGGAAATCATGTTCTCCTCACTCGTAACCAGCTAAGAAAGCTGAAAACCGAACGAAGGGAGAGACGAGAGCTCCTGAAGCCAGGAGCTCCTTTTACTATCTTTCTCAAAATAGGGTTGTTAGACACAAAACTAAGTAGTCAAAGGCCTCTTTCCTCTTAACCCCCCCCCCCCCCCCCCGGCAGCTTGATACTGATTTCAGTGTCAATTTGGGGAGAAAGCAATTTTGTCTTGGAATTTTGTATGTTATAGGAATCCTTAGAGAGTGTGGTTCCTTTTGATGGGGAGAAAGGGCAAATTATTTTAATATTTTGTATTTTCACCTTTATAAACATGAATCCTCAGGGTGAAGAACTGTTTGCATAATTTTCTGAATTTCAGGCACTTTGTGCTATATGAGGACCCATATATTTAAGCTTTTTGTGCAGTAAGAAAGTGTAACGCCAATCCCAGTGTTGGACATAACAGGTCTGTCAAGGTGTCTCCATTCTCTCTATCAGTGCAGGGACATGCATGCTCCATGGGGACAGGGTAGGACCCTGAATCACCTGGAGCCCAGAAGGAGGCAGACTGGCCAGGCCTCGACGTCCCAGTATGCAATTCAGCTCCATATCAACCCATCAAGATGGGTTAGTAGCAGTGTCTGGTTTTGAATGCCAAGCGTGATTTCTGACAAAACTCTGCTCTGGTTATTTTGCTGAAGATGTCTTTGCACACGTGACCACGCTGTGTCAGGGGCTGTGCTCCAGGGCCTGGACTTGAAGCCAGAGCAGGCAGAGAGCTCCTGGCATCCACAGTGCAAGGCCGCCACCCAGTTTCTCCATTGGAAGACAAGGGAACGAGAAAACTGCTGTTTATTTGTATTTGTGAACTTGGCTCTAATCTGGTATGCCATAGGATGTCAGACAATACCACTGGTTAAAATAAAGCCTATTTTTCAAATTCAGTTTGTTTCTCAAGTTTATTCTGGTCCTCTTCTTGGTTGTGGGAGTTTCCCCTCCCTCAGGTGTGGCCTAGCAGGTATGTCTGGCAGACCCTTTCAAAGCTGCTTAGGTAGACCTGTGGTCAAGATGGGTCTTCGCTTTGAGTGAATTCCCGTGCAGAGAGGAAACCCACAGACAGCGGCCTGGGGTGCATCTACACACACCTGTTCTTGTATCTGAAATGAATATTTTTCACATCTTCAAGTAATTGATTTGATCAGAGAATACCCACGGGTTTGTTACATGTCTTCTGTGCCTACTTTATTGACACAGTGACAACCGAAATCCGTGGGGCGGAGACCACAGGGCTACCCAATTAGCTGCTCACCATTTATCCCTTGTCAGGTTTACTGACCACTTATATAAAATGAACTTTAAAAAGTTGCTTTCTGATTATATATTCTAAAACTTTATACACTATATATTTTTACCTTTAAATTGCCAAAGAGAAGGCTAGGTGTATGCCTGTGTGCACAGGATTGGAGGACACCTGCTTGAGTCTGCTGTCTTCAAAACTAGTGAGCTGGCCGGACGGTGGTGGCACACGCCTTTAATCCCAGCACTTGGGAGGCAGAGGCAGACGGATTTCTGAGTTCGAGGCCAGCCTGGTCTACCAAGTGAGTTCCAGGACAGCCAAGGCTATACAGAGAAACCCTGTCTCAAAAAAACAAACAAACAAACAAACAAAAAAACTAGTGAGCTGCATCATGCATTAGAAGGCTGCAGGGCCTCGAAGCCAGGTTCTCGGGATCTTTGCTAATATGGTCTGCCAGCTAACCTGAAATCACTAAGCTGAGCTTTGTCCTGTGAAGGCCAGTGTGATGAGACCTGTGTAGACCCCGTTCTTTTCCTCTATCTCCCCACAAGGGTGAGGGCAAAGGTTTTTATCTGTCATAGAGGTTTGAGTAGCTCTGGTAAAACTCAGCTGTGCCACCAAGGTGTCACCAAGCCCTACAATCTGAATTCAATCCTAGGGACCCACTCAGTGGGAGGAGAGAACCAACTCAAGTTGTTCTCTGACCTCTGCACTTCAGGAAGAATTTTTAAATGTAATAAAAATAAGAATCAGACAACTTTTGGGACAAACCGATCTGGACACAGCTCTCCTGGGGTTCTGAGAGAACTGGCCCCAGAAATCAGTAAATGCATTTAAATTAAGATGATATCCAGAGAAAGCTTCTTAGAGTATGGGAGGGAAGAAGAAAAGGTAGGGCTCTAGTTACTACTCTTATCCCCCAAAATGGTCAACAAGAATGTGTTCTTTACTTCCACAGGAACAAAGTGATCCTGGGTTTCCATTCTCTTTTTTTTGGTTTTTCGAGACAGGGTTTCTCTGTATAGCCTTGGCTGTCCTGGAACTCACTCGGTAGTCCAGGCTGGCCTCGAACTCAGAAATCCGCCTGCCTCTGCCTCCCAAGTGCTGGGATTAAAGGCGTGCACCACCACTGCCCGGCTCTGGGTTTCCATTTTCAAATGGAACATTTAGTGTCTTTCAATATCCTTATTTGAATTTTGCAATATCACAAAGAACTTTTATAGAAGCCAAAGGGGGGTTGCCTAAAAAGCCAGAAACCTGGTTCAATCCCCAAACCCTTGGACAGATAGCTAGGTATGGCAACATGCATTTGGAATCCCAGACCTTAGAGTATAGAGACAGATACACTCTGGGGCTCAATGGTCGGCCAGCATAGTCTGCTTCAGGACACAGCCTGCCTCAAAAGAAGGTGGGCCCTGGAGAGATGGTTCAACAGTTAAGCATACTGGTGCTCTTGCAGAGGACCCAAGTTCACAACTCCAGTTTCAGGCAATTGGATGCCCACTTCTAGCCTCTGTAGGCACCAAGGAGACACATGGTCCACAGACATGCAGACAAAATACATAAAAAAAAAAAAAAAAAAAAAAAAAAAAAAAAAAAAAAAAAAAAAAAAAATGTAGAGGGTGGATAGTGACTAAAGGAATAACACCTCTGGCCTCTGTGTGCATGCACACACAAACAGACGCAAAGAATGTAAAACTACCTGATGGCCTCACCCTACCAGTACACAGTAAGGACCCATCTATACCTTTCTTACTGTTGACTAAGTCTAACTTGCCACTTTGTAATAACTTTGCTTGAGGTTTCAGCTTTCTAGTGTCAACTTCGCCAGGTCAAACATCGTGTGCAGACAGGAGACAGTTGCAGTCAGATCTGTTTGGTATTTTTAGCTTTTGACACTTGCTTATACTATAGGCTAGCAAACTGCTGTCAAGTGGTTCCATCCAGGTGACTCAACGTCTCTATAGCCAGGGAAACTAGGGGGACTGGGGTAACAATGCAAAGAAAAGGGGTGGTCCTTGATAATCCAAGTGTGTTTTAAAATGGACACACCCACTGGACACAACCCACCTATCAAGTACGGTCCAGAAGTCCTTGCAAGTGCACAGGTTGGGGTAGGGGATGGTTGAGTACCACATTTTCTGTGAGAAGAAACTGAAGACAACCTAAAAGGCCATCTGCAACAGGGCCCCACACAGACATATGTTGGGAGCCGACTTTAGTAGAAAGCGGCTAGATCAACTTTGCAGCCATCTGGAACCATATACCCTGATGAAAGACATGGTTTTCAAAAGCCTATAACAGCTGAAGCACACTCTGATAAATATATTGTTTATCCCACATAGCTTGTTTTGCTGTTTAGTGACCTCAGCTGTATGCTGCACGTGGCATGAGGTCATGGGCTCCTGGCAGAGTTTATAAGCTACACCCGGGAAGGGATCGAGGGCTCGCCATCTTGACTACCAACTGCTAAGCATCCTGAATAAACTGCTGTGAGAAGGAACCGGTTGTTCCATGTCTTAATTCCTGCTGGTCAGGGTTGGCGCGGCGCGTTTTATGGCCCGGTAAGGGGACGTTAAAATCCTGGGGTTCCAGAACTCTCAGAGGACAGGGCGGTCAACCCGCCCCACACTCTCTCAAGACCGAGCATTTAGCGAGAAAGCGTTGAGGCAGAGTGTGGGCCTCAACATTAGTGGCCGCCCAAAGTGGGGCAGCTCGGGCGCAACAGACACACATGGGGTCATGTGAGGTACACGTTGTGGAATAAGGTAGTGACATCCTATAGTATGTATTCTCCATCATTGATAAATAGAGAATGTTGGGAATTCCCTTTTACCCAGAATGCTTAGGACCAGGGTCATTAGGGATTTCAGAGTTACCATCATTTGGATGTGCCTAAATCAGGAACCCTGAGATCTAAACCCTGCTAAGTGACAAATCTGGTGGGACACCCCAGGCTTCCAATTGAGGAGTGGCACACTCAGCTCGGCTGTGGCTAGGAGAATCCTAGAAAGACACACTGAATGTGTCAGCAGCGCCTCTGGCTTTTGTCTACAGCTAGAATGTCTGGTTTTTAATCAACCAGGAAGATCTTTAAAATCCACCTGGCCGGGGAACCTCTTCCCCATAGCCCTTTCTGGTACAACCCACATTCTGGTTCCCTAGCTGCAGGAGACTTACCCTGGAGGAAAGGGCAAAGTGGCTTCTTTCCCCACAACCAGTGTTCTGACGGATCTGAAGCAAGAGTTTCCTACTTAGCCACTGCTGACATCTCAGCCAGATAATCATTAGTCACAGAGCCCTCCTTTGCAGGCCACCAAGCAGTACCCACCTATGCCTCCGCCCACTAGATGCCAGCTTCACCCATGCTTCCTTCTGTGATTTGGGTTTTTTTGTTTGGTTGGTTGGTTGATTGTTTTTGTTTTTTTTTTTTTTTTGAGACAGGGTTTCTCTGTGTAGCCCTGGCTGTCCTGGAACTCACTCTGTAGACCAGGCTGGCCTTGAACTCAGAAATCCACCTGCCTCTGCCTCCCAAGTGCTGGGACTAAAGGCGTCCTTCTGTGATGTGTAACAGCCACAGAAGGCTCTAGATACTACCAGTTGTCAATAGCATCCCCAGTGTAAAATACAGTCATGCAGGAATCCCATGCTTCTGTTCTTGAGAATACATCGAAGGTCAACATCTTGTAGTCTGCTGTAACTTAGAGAGGTGGCTTGGTATCCCCAAAAGAAAGGTCCCAGCTGGACCTAGGGGTGCATGCCTTTAATCCCAACACTTGGGAGACAAGGGAAGGCAGATCAGAGTTCAAAAACAGCCTCATTCTAGAGTGAGTTCCAGGACAGCCAGAGCTATATAGTGAGACCTTGCCTTGAATGAATGAATGAATGAATGAATGAATGAATGAATGAGTGAGTGAATGAGTGAATGAATGGCCCTTTTAAAAACTCACATATGTCTTGAAAGAAGTCAGACTTTTCAGAAGGAAGCCCTCAAAGGTGCTCAGGAAGCAGAGGCAGGAGATTTACTGCAAGTTGGAGACACTGTCTCAAACACCCTCCCTCCTAGGCCTGGAGAGATAGATGGCTCAGAAGTTAAGAGTGCTCACTGCTGTTTCAGTTTCCAGCACCCACAGGGTGCTCACAACTGCCTGTGACTCCAACCCCCAGGAGACCCAATGCCACTGGTCGCTGATATCCAAGGGCATCCGTACAGATGTGCACATAGCCACACAGAAGTTCACATATGTACACATACTTACAAAATCTTTTTAAAGTCTTTTTTTTTTTTTTTACTTTAAATCTCTCCCTCTCTTTGTTGTGGGAGAAGTCAATTGTAAGCAATGACTACCACCCGTAGAGCAGAGCCTCCTGGTACCCATTGCTGGAGGCCATTTCCCGGCTACATGCATCTGGGGACATCTTCCTGATTTCCTGACAAACAGTGGGGTTTTATGAGGCAAGGCCAAGGCCTTTGTGTCCTGGGTGTTCCCTGGACCTGCTGAGCTGGCTCTCCCATTTCCAGCTAAGGTATTGGTGATTGTCTGCCATTGTGACACCTAGATCTATTTCCTCTGATCCATTGCTCAGGCATGATGGAGTCTCCATGAAGGACTTGTCACCCGATGATGATGACTATCTGATGGTATCTGTGACAGCACTGTGTGGGGAGTGTCCCCACCTACAGATGCAGGACAGAGTGACTGCTCTGTTCATCAGCCCTGCTCTCTCAGGTTTTGTGCTCCATCCCTGGGTTTCTGTGACTCCTTGGAGATTACCCAGACGAAGGACACCCCCTAGGACTTTTCCCAATTACTTTTTAAGGTGTATTTTTGTTAGCTGGTTGTGGTGACACACGCCTTTAATCCTAGCACTTGAGAGAAGGAAGGCAGGAGGATATCTGTGATTTTCAGACCAGCCTGGTCTACAGAGCATGTTCTAAGACAGCCAGAGCTGCACAGAGAAACTCTGTCTCAAAAAAAAAAAACAAAACCAAACAGAAGATGTATGTTTACGGGGCTGGAGAGATGGCTCAGTGATTAAAAGCACTGACCGCTCTTCCAGAGGTCCCGAGTTTAATTCCTAGCACCCACATTGTGACTCACAACTGTCTATGAGATTTAATTCCCTCTTCTAGTGTGCAGGTGTACACACAGACAAGGTCCTCATAAAAGACATAAATTAATCTTATTTTTTAAAAGATATATTTTTATTAAACAGAGTGTAGTGGCTCACACCTTTAATCCCAGCACTTGAGAGACAGAGACAGGCAGATCTCTGAGTTCGAGGCCAGCTTGGTCTACAGAGTGAGTTCCAGGGACAGCTAGAGCTACACAGAGAAGCCCTGTCTCAAAAATATTTTCACTGTTCTTATTTAGTTACACATGCTTGCGCACGTGTGCGTGCGCGCGCGCGTGTGTGTGTGTGTGTGTGTGTGTATGTGTGTGTGTGTGTCCAGAGAAGTCAGAAGCAAGTGTTGAATCCCTGGAGTTGGAGTTACGGACAATTCTGAACTGCCTGATGTAGGTGCTTGGGATCAAACTTGGGTCCTCTAGAAGAACCATCAGTGCTCTTAACTGCTGAGCTATCTCTCCAACCTCTCCTTTAAAATAATTTATTTTTTAAAGGTCTTTTATTTCATAGTTGAAAATAATCATTATAATTTTATACTATATAACTATTAAAAGGAAATAAGACATAATGGTTAAGAGTTTGGCCTCGGGGGCTGGAGAGATGGCTCAGTGGTTAAGAGCACTGGCTGCTTTTCCAGAGGTCCTGAGTTCAATTCCCAGCAACCACATGGCAGTTCACAACTGTGTATAACTCCAGTTCCAGGGAGTTCCAACACCTTCATACAGACATATGTGCAGTGTACATGAAAAAAAAATATACATATATATATATACATATATATGTGTGTGTATATATATATATATACACACACACACATACACACACATATACATATATATGAGGTTGGCCTCTAAAAAGAAAGTTCTGGTTCTGGCCAAGTATGACAGTACTCCTGTAATCCCAGCATGAGTGAGACAGAAAGGCAAATCTCTGTGAGTTGTAGCCCAGCTTGGTCTACATAGCAACTTTTAGGCTAGCCAGGGCTAATTACATAATGAGATGAGACACTGTTCCAAAACAAGAATAAGAAATGAATAAATAAACTAGTTAATTAAAATTAAATGAAGTCTGGGAGTAGGGAGATGACTCTTTCGGTGAAGTTCTTGTCATGCAAGGACAAAGACCAGAGTTCAAGCCCAGCTCCCACATAAAAAGGCCAGGTATATTATTGAGTTGTGCTGTTAAGTGTAGTTCTGGGGGCCAGTCACTCACCAGCAGGTCTCTGGAGCTCCCAGCCAGCCTAGCTGAATCAAGTGGCAGGTCCCACTGAGAGATCCAGTCTCAAAAGAAGCAAGGCATGTGGCTAAGTGGGTAAGATCACTAGCTGTTCTTCCAGAGAACATGGCTTCAGTCCCCAGCACCTCCGTGGTGCTTCACAATGCTCTCTCAGTTTCAGGGGCTCCAACAGTGGTCCTCTTCAGACCCCCGACAGGTGCCAGGCATTCTTGTGGAGCCCAGACAGACAGACACATGGACATAAAATACATCCATACACGTAAAGGAATCTAAAAGGGAGAGAAAAGGGCTGGAGAGTGGTGGTGCATGCCTTTAATCCCAGCATTTGGGAGGCAGAGGCAGGTGGATTTCTGAGTTTGAGGCCAGCCTGGTTTACCGAGTGAGTTCCAGGACAGCCAGGGCTACACAGAGAAACCCTGTCTTGAAAACCAAAGAGAGAGAGAGAGAGAGACAGAGAGAGACAGAGAGACAGAGAGAGACAGAGACAGAGAGAGACAGAGACATGTCCTGTCCACTATGAGAAGTGGGGGGACAGGTCTGTCACATATGCAGTCTTTTTTTTTTTTAAGATGTATTTATTTAGTTTATATGAGTGCACAATTGCTTTCTTCAGACACACCAGAAGAGGGCATCAGATCCCATTACAGATGGTTGTGAGTCACCATGTGGTTGCTGGGAATTGAACTCAGGACCTCTGGAGGAGCAGTCAGTGCTCTTAACCTCTGAGCCATCTCTCCAGCCCTGAGTATGCAGTCTTAGGTCAGAACTCCATGCTGTGGATGGTGGAAGTTGGGAGAGAGACAGTTCCACACTGCCACCCTCAGCTGTCTAAAGACTTCCCCTAACTCAACTCAGGTAAAACTGGATCTTTGACCTTAGTGTAGACAGGTAAGGCTGGTATGAATCAGCAGCTGGAGTCAGAGTTTACTTTGTGTGTGTCTGTGTGTATCTGTGTATATGTCTGTGTGTGTCTGTCTGTGTATCTGTATATATATCTCTGTGTGTGTGTGTCTGTGTCTATGTGTCTGTGTGTGTATCTGTGTATATGTCTGTGTGTATGCCTGTGTGTGTTTGTGTGTGTCTATGTGTCTGTGTATGTATCTGTGTATATGTCTGTGTGTGTCTATATGTCTGTGTATGTATCTGTGTATATGTCTGTGTGTGTGCCTGTGTGTATCTGTATGTGTCTGTGTCTATGAGTGTATCTGTGTATATGTCTGTGTGTGTGCCTGTGTGTGTTTGTGTGTCTGTGTGTGTATCTGTATATATGTCTGCGTGTGTGCCTGTGTGTCTGTGTATGTCTATGTGTCTGTGTGTGTATCTGTGTATATGTCTGTATGTGTGTGTGCCTGTGTGTGTCTGTGTTAGTGCACATGCAGATATGTGCACATGAAAGCCAGAGGCTGACCTCAGTGTGTCTTCTTCAAATGTTCTCTACCTCACATTTTTGATATAGAGTCTCCAATGAGCATGGCCATGTCAGCTACTGACTGGCCTGCAAGCCCCATGATCCTCTTGTGTGTACCTTCCCAGTGCTAGGATGATAGGCCTTTATACCCAGCATGTTCTGTGGGTCCTGGAATCTTAACTCATGTTCTCAACTTGTTCAGCAAGCCCTCTACTGATTGAAATACATCCCAGTCCCTAAATGACATTTTTAATGTCATTTAATGACATTTAATGACATACCTAAGAACAGCTCTGAGCCGGGAGGTGGTGGTGCATGCCTTTAATCCCAGCACTTAGGAGGCAGAGGCAGGCAGATCTCTGAGTTGGAGGCCAGCCTGGTCTACAGAACGAATTCCAGGACAGCCAGGGCTACACTGAGGAACTCTGTTTCAAAAACAAAATGAAACAAACAAACAAACACCCTTTAAGGACCATCAAAGTGGCTCAGCAGGTAAAGGGGTTTGCCTCCAAGGCTAATGACCTGAGTTTGACTCCTGGACTCACAGGGTGGAAGGAGAGAACTGGTTTTTTTGCACACGTGTGGCTTGTGTGCTTCCTGAACCATGGAATAAATGTAATAAAAATTGTAGCTGGAATTGTAAATGCATTATGTTACTATTCCGGTAAATGGTGTCAGAATGACTGAGCACTTGCTCCTGCCCGGGGGAGCTACGGTCATTTCCACACAGAAGCAAAATGTAAATGAGGAAGGAAATGAAACCCAGAAACCACACAAGGAAACAGAGGCTAATGAGTTTGCGCAGGGTAAAACAGCAGGATTCAGAGTTGAGTCTGGCTGTCGCCAGGAGCCACACCTGTCCTACCCCAGTATGACTGTCCTGGAGTGTCCTGGAGGGTGGACAGACTGACAGCATCATCTGTATCAACCGGAAGGTGATTTCAACCTCAGGTGCTATCAACTCTGCGTTCACTCGATGCCAAGAAAACAAGCTGCAGCCAGGGGAGGCATGATGGTACACGCTGGAATCCTAGCATTTGGGAGGCTAAGGAAGGAGGGTCACGTGCTCAGGGCCAGCCTGGGCAACATAGAGAGCTGTGACCTGAAATACACACAGGAGAATGGATCAGGGTAGATAAAATGGCTCAGTGGATAAGGGGGCTTGCCACTAAGCCTGACAGCCTGAGTTTGATCCCCAGAAGAACTCAAACAGTGGAAGGAGAGAACTGACCCCCAAAATTTTGCCCTCTGATCCACAACCCCAACAACACACACTGTGTCATGTACAATCACCCCCCCTTACAGACACACAAATAAAAATGTAAAAAAAAAATCTAAATAATAATTCAAATGATTTTTGTATTCTCTGCCTCATATTATCTGTGCCCCAGGGGCAATCAGCAGTGTCTGGAAACTTGTTAAACTATCGCCTGTGAGGTGATTCCTAGCATAGAGGGAGAGGGTATGAACTGGGGACTCAGCTAAGTATCTTATAGTGCAAGGACAGTCCCTTCTACCAAGGGGTCACCTGAGCCAGTGTACAGCGGTGTCCAGGCTAAGGAGCTAAGGATTCAACACGGCAGCTCTCACGATTGAGAAACAAGGGATAGAGAGGGGGCAGCAAGACAGCTCTGTAAGTAAAGGTGCCTGCTGCCAAGCCTGAGGACCTGAGTTCTATCCCTGGGACCCTCAGGTTGACTGCAAGGTCCCCTGTAATGCAGCATGTCCTAGTTTGCAGGGCAGACACTACTTGAAGATAAGCACTCTGACGTCAGATCCCACACCCTCAGGCCTTGACAGGTGCCCAGCCAACTCTGAGTAAACAACTGGAAGCTTCCCTATTTCTAACTAGTCAGGGAAAGCAGAGACAAACTAGCCACTTCCACCCTCCACCTTCCCTCCTCCTCCTCCTCCTCTTCCTCCTCCTCTTTCTTCTCCTCCTCTAAGCTTGGGCTTAGGGTCCCCTAAATCCTCCAGGAATCAGAGACAGCAGAAACTGTATGTGCAGGTTCTAGGGGACCAGTCCAAGGATTTTAGCTAGATTTGGGGAGTCAGTGGTATCCTGGCCTTAGCAACTCAAAGGAAAGACATCCAGACAGGAACAAATACCCAGGCCTGGTAAGACGGTGGGAACTTGCCCTGAGAGATACTGGGTGAGCACCACCAGGCAGGCCACTCATCACTCCAGGTTGCTCCCCACACTGAGCTGGGCTGCCCCTAGCGGGTAGCGGGATGGAATCTCCTTCTAGAGGCCCAGAGTGCGGTGGGGTGTGGCTTCTGGTGCTGAGAGGGGCAGAAGATGCTATGAAGGAGGGGTTGCCCCCTGTCAATCAAGACATCATTTGTTTTTCTTTTCTCTTTCTCAGTGTGTGTGTGTGTGTGTGTGTGTTCTGACGTCAGGATCAAACCCAGAGCTCACTGATACGGCTAGTCTCCTTGCCCAGCTTGCTCTAAAGATCCATGTCTCCACCTTGTGAGTGTAATGGGCTGCGATGTCCACTTGGCATTTTAAGTGAATTCTGGAGATTCCCGAGCCCAGCCCCCATGCTTGAGTGCACTAACCACTGGGCCATCTCCCTACTCCCGGTTGCTTATTTTTGAGATGTTCTTGCTGTATTGCCCAGCCTGCCTCACACTCACTGTGTAGTTCGAGGCTGGCTCTGAACATCCTGTTTCTCCTGTCTCCACCTTCGACATGTTGAGACTGTGGGGATGTTCCCCTCGCCTGACTGTGGGATGTTCTTTTCTGTCTCTTCTCGAGTTCTTCTTTAAAATGTATGTTATATGTGTCAGTGTGTGGTGGGGGAAGCCAGCTTTTGTTTTGTGGGTCCTGGAGAATGAACCTGGGTTGTCAGGCTTAGCGGCAAGTACCTTCTTGCCAGTCCTCCAGGGAACTCTTAGGCCCAGCGATGTGGCTTGGTCTCATGATGTTTTTACCACAGCCACTGATACACACTCTACCTTGGTGTTCCTCAGGCCCAGAGCTGTCTCCCAGCGCAGCGTTGGCTATGTCTCCTCAGGAGAGAAGGGAGTCCATGAGAAAGGGGAGCCAATGCCGTGCGGTGGTGGCGCACGCCTTTGATCCCAGCACTTGGGAGGCAGAGGCAGGTGGATTTCTGAGTTCGAGGCCAGCCTGGTCTACAGACTGAGTTCCAGGACAGCCAGGGCTACTCAGAGAAACCCTGTCTCGAAAAACCACAGAGAGAGAGAGAGAGAGAGAGAGAGAGAGAGAGAGAGAGAGAGAGAGAGAGAGAGAGAGAGAAACCATGATTAGGAAGCCAGGTGGAATCTTCTGGAAAGTGAGCACAGAGCCAAATCAGAAGAGCTACTTTTAGAAGGGAGCAAGGTGGCCCTTCCAGGTGTAATCTGATGTGGCTGAGCTGGGGCAGAGGGAATGGCTGGGCCTGGACCCTGTCTGAATACGGACTATTGTGTGGATATGTGCTCTTCCAGAGGACCTGATTCAAATCTGGGTACCCACCTCGGGTGTGTCACAACTATGTATAAGTCCAACTCCGGCGAATCTAGCACTCTCCTCTGTGGACACACACACAAATAAATTTAAATTTTTATAAAGATTTATTTTAGGCAGGCAGTGGTGGCGCACACCTTTCATCCCAGCACTCAAGAGGCAGAGGCAGGTGGATCTCTGTGAATCTGAGGCCAGCCTGGGCTACAGAGGGAGTTATCTGTAGTTGTGTTGGGGCGGGATATGCACAGATGCCAGAAGAAGCCAGAGACATCAGATCTCCTGAGCTGGAGTCACAGGTGATGATGACTGTGACTGTGGACCACCTCACCTGGGTGTTTGGAACCAACCGTGGGTCCTCTGGATGAGCAGCAAGTGCTCTTAACTGATAAGCCATCTCTGCAGCCTCTAGAACATCTGAAAACTAGAATACCTTTTTCCTTCACTCATTGACAATTTCATATATATGTATATATATATGTGTGTGTATACATATATGTGTGTACATATAATATGCATGTGTGTATACATATATGTGTATACATATAATATGCATGTGTATATACATACAATATATATGTGTATGCATATAATATGTATGTGCACATACATATAATATATATGTGTATGTACATATAATATGCATGTGTGTACATATATATGTGTAATATGCATGCATATATACATACAATATATGTGTGTATGCATATAATATGTATGTGTATATATTATATATGTGTATGTATACATATATGTATGTACATATATATGTGTGTATACATATAATGCATGCATATATACATACAATATATGTGTGTATGCATATAATATGTATGTGTATATATAATATATATGTGTATGTATATATTTATGTGTATATACACATAGTATATGTGTGTGTGAGTATATACATAAAATATATATGTGTGGATACATATATGTGTGTATATATACATGAAATATATACATGTGCATATACATATAGTATATGTGTGTGGATATGTATAATATATATATATATATATATATATATATATATATATATATAATATATGTGTGTGTGTATATACATATAATGTGTCTTGATTGTATCCACCCCAGCTACCTCTTCTCCCCCTCCCACTCACAATATGTCCTCTTCCCCTCCCCCTCTCCGTCCTCCCCCTCCATGTCCTATTTGTTTTTGTTACCTGTTGAATCCAGTCAGTGCTGAATGCTGGAGTGTTGACCTCTCTTGTTGGGTTCATCAGAGTGAATAGTTACTGTGTTCATGCATGTAACTGTCTTGTCCTGCACAGGAGGCTGGATCTCTCAGCGTTCCTCCCCACCCTCCGTCTCCTACAGTCTGTCTGCACTCCCTCCATTCTCCTCAGGCCTGGGGTTGGGAGTGTATAGACATTAGTTCAGGGCTGAGCACTTAATAGTCACTTCTTGGACTATATAATACTATACTATATCATATATATAATATATATATATATTATATAATACTATACTATATCATATATATAATATATATATTATATAATACTATACTATATCATATATATAATATATATATATTATATAATACTATACTATATCATATATATATATATACTAAGTGACTAAATACACAGTATATAATAGAATACAATATGTTAATTAATAAATATAATATATTTATACATAATACAATATATTATAATGATGTTAATTTTATATAAATATATTGTATAATATGATATTACTTTACAAACATTTTATATAATATTCTACATTACATACAGGTATATGTACATATATGTATGTATATATGTATATACATGTATATGTGTATATATACATATGTGTGTATGTATATATTCAAAAGCTGATGTAGCCAGAGAGGCTGTCTGACTTACCTCAGGTCACACAGCAAAGCACATGAATTCAGAGCTTTAGTCAGGGTCACAGCTGCCAGGCTGGGCCTGCCAGGTCTCTGTAACCCTGACAGGTGACACGGATATTTACACAGAAGAAGCAGAGTAGCCATACTCAGTGACTGCTGTCCTGGAGATGCATGTTGTCCCTGAGGCGACTGGCAGGGCACATGGGAGTATGAGCAGGGTCATGACCCCATCTCCACAGCTAGCAGGTGCCACAGCCCCAGGCAGGAAGGTAAGCTGCCTACACATCAGGTACAAAATGACAGCTATTCAGTGGTACCAAGAGGTCCTCTGAGGAAGTCCCACCCACACCTGCAGTTCCTCCACCACCTGCTGGGTTCTCAGTGTTGGCATCAAAGACCTGACCCTCCTGTTGAGGAACAGTCAACAAGTTAGCAAGAGACACAGAAGGGCTTGGGGACAGCCAGGCTGGGCAAGGCTGGTGGACTGCAGCTCTGTCCAGTTCCTCAGGGAAGGAAGAGATTACTTCAAGCAAGGCCAGAAACTCTGAGGGCCAGGTGTCAACCATCATAGCCTCCTCTGATCCTGGTTCATCAGGTAAAGGTGCCTACTGCCAAGCTGGTGATCTGAATTTGATACCCTGGGACTCAAGTGGTGGAAGGCAAGAATTAACTACCCCTGGTTGTCCTCTGACCTGCAACCATACACTATTACATGTGGTTTCTCTGTGTAGCCCTGGCTGTCCTGGAACTCACTCTGTAGACCAGGCTGGCCTCGAACTCAGAAATCCGCCTGCCTCTGCCTCCCAAGTGCTGGGATTAAAGGCGTGTGCCACCACTGCCCGGTGACTTTTCTTGGAGAAATACAGAGAATCGTCTGTCCCCCGGACAGGGCACAGAGCAACCAAAGTAAGTATCCACGTGCAGCCTGGCAGAGCAATGGGTTTATTGGGGTTACTTGCAGGAGTGTGGGCTACCAAGGCAGCTGCATCACCACAAGGTCGTGTCCCAGCCTGGGTGATGATTCAGGAATGTAGCCCATCTGGAGCTGGGGGAAGCAGGCAGTAGAGGTTACAGGGTGGGAAGGTCTCAACACCTGCCCCACCCCCAGTAACCACGATCACCGAGTCACAGTTTTGATTATTTCCTTGTCCTGACTTGGGGCCAAGGAACTCTGAAGGTCACCATGGTGAACGCTGTCCTGTGAAGTCGGTGGCACGTTATGCCCAGAGGTAATAGGGACATTGCAGAATTGAAACTTGGCATCATTGCTTGGAGACAGGGGAGGACCCCGGATTCTGGTCAGGTCCTTGAAGTGAACAGTTTCACTTCAGAAATCAGGAAAGGACAAATGGGCAGAGGGTGGGGACAGGGCTCAGGCAATAGAGTACCCGCTTGGCACTTCATGAACCTCTGGCGTTCCCACGGCAGGGAGACAGGTCAAGGTCACTCTTGCATACATAATGAGTTTGAAACCAACGTGGGCTATGTGAGAGCCTGTCGATAAACAAACACATTCTAGGATAGATCAAACCTACTGATGAGTGACACCCCCCCCCCTTTAGATACTTCCCAGGGGACAGCGTTCCGAACACATACCCCACTACTGCCTTCAGTCCAGTCGTCTGGGTCTTCAAATAGCACCCCTCCTTCCTGCTGGAATCCAGAAAGCCAGAGTCATCTGTGCCCATTCATGCACCAAGATCTTACTAAAGGACTGGAGAGTTGGTTCAGCAGTTAAGAGCTTTTCAAAAGACGGGGGTTCAATTCCCAGCACCCACAGGGCGGCTCACAATCTCCTGTAACTCCAATTCCAGATGCTCTGCCTCCCTCTTCTGGTCTCTTCAGGTACTGCACACGGGGTATGGAAAACACCCCCATACACTTAAAAAATAAAAACGAATGAATTCTTTTTTTTAAAAAAAAAAATTAATATACTGAGGGGGCTGGAGATATGGCTCAGCAGTTAAGAGCACTGACTGCTCTTCCAGAGGTCCTGAGTTCAATTCCCAGCAACCACATGATGGCTTACAACCATCTGGGATCCAATGCCCTCTTCTGGTGTGTCTGAAGACAGCTACAGTGTACTCCATACATTAAATAAATAAATAAATAAAATAAATAGGGAACAGGCAGGGTCCCTGCAAACAACGGTGACAAAGACAGGTGCCCAGACACTCACAGTCATTGGTGACGGTGGACATTTCACAGGGGACAAAGCTGGTAAAAATAACAATCAAGGTTAGACCTGCTTGAGACCATCTCTTCGGAGGACTGGGCCAGTGAAAACTTGTCAAGGAGGAGTCGGAAGCGGAGACTGCTGAGAGGAGCCTCACAGATGAGAGGGCCTTCCTGCTTTTGTCCACCAGGGGGCGCCACAGCCAAGCAGGCTGGGCAGGGCCTCCTTCACCCTGCTCCGCTCACCTTGAAGTTACATCTGGCTCAACCGCCCAGTTGTTAAGCATCAGCGATTTCATACAGCTCAGCTCATTACTGTAGCTGTGTGCTTGGTTCCCCTCTGTTCCCCCACTAAAATGTTTCATCCCCTCACTCAGATCAGACCCACCACAAAACACCTCAGAAAACTAGTGGGATTTTTTTTTTTTAAAGTGCTTGTGTGTGTGTACACCTGTTGAGGCCAGAAGTCAATGCTGGGATGTCTTCCTCAGTTTATCTTCACTGTTTTGTTTTGGTTTGGTTTTTGTTTTTGGGGTTTTTTGTTTGTTTGTTTGTTTGTTTGTTTTTTGAGACAATGTTTCTCTGTGTAGCCCAGGCTGTCCTAGAACTCACTCTGAAGCAGGCTCACCTCGAACTCAGAAATCTGCCTGTCTCTGCCTCCCGAGTGCTGGGATCAAAGTCATGTGCCTCCACACCTGGCTGCACCTTATTTATTTATTTATTTATTTATTTATTTATTTATTTTTTGGGTTTTTCCAGACAGGGTTTCTCTGTGTAGTCCTGGCTGTCCTGGAACTCACTCGGTAGACCAGGCTGGCCTCGAACTCAGAAATCCGCCTGCCTCTGCCTCCCAAGTGCTGGGATTAAAGGCGTGCGCCACCACCGCCCGGCTATTTATTTATTTTTAATAATTTCTTCGATATGTATGTACATGTTCCTCGTGTCCATGAAGGCTGGATGAGGGGCTGAGATGCCTTAGAACTGAAGTATGCTTGATATGGAGCTAAGGATGGAACCTAGGTCCTCTGCAGGAAGAAAATGCTCTCAACCAATCGCTGTGCCATCTCTCCAGGCCCTTTTTGTAATTTAAAAAGAATTACATTTATTTGTGGGTCTGTCTGTCTGTCTGTCTGTCTGTGGCAGAGATGCACACGACACCGCATAGAGGCCAGAAGACAACTTTTGAAAGTTGGTTCTCTTTTCTCACTTTGTGGGTTCACAAGATCCAGCTCATGTCGGAGCCTTTATCGCTGAGACATCTTTCTTTATTCAAGGTCTCTCATGGAACCTGCAACTCCAGAGTTTGGCCAGACTGGCTGGCCAGCAAGCCCCAGAGAAACTCCTCAATGCTGGGATTACAGGAGTGTGCCTCTGTACTCAGCTTTCTTATGTGAGTGCCAGGTCCTCATGCGTGAGTGACAAGCACATGATCCACAGAGCCACGGCAACTCAGAAAACAAGTGTTGAATGCATGTGTAACCAAGTCCTCTGAAAGGTGTTTGGTTCTTACGTTTAATTGGTTGTGACTTAGAAGAGCCCAAGGGCTGGACAGAGAAACTGCAGTTGCTGGCTGTCCCCTGCAGGGAGCATCTGATGGGTACTTACTGTGCACAGGGTACCAAGTTCAGTACTTCTCACGTTGTCCCATTCATTGTTATTCTCTGGGGGGCAGGGAGGAGAATTGGCTTCTGTAAACCTGCCCCCAAATGACCTAACTGAGTCCAAACCTTCCCCTAAGTCCCTAACTTCCTACCCCCAGAACCCACAGCAGTATTGAAAGTCCCATCTGATCGGCTTGGTGTAAGAACCTAGTCTGTCTGTACTTGGAATGACATGTTCTTAAGAACCCCTGAAAGGGGGTTCACTTGCTATTTTCCAATTCTGTAGTGGAGCCAAAGAGATCTCTTTGGTAGCAAGTTCCCAGCTGGTGAGGTGGGGGAGGGGCATGGATGATGCTCTTGACTGATGTTGGAACCCCCAACCCTTGACCCTCAGCCGGGTGACTGAACATTGGACACTCACCTCGCACCATGACTGGCTGTCTACATACAGCGTTCCAGGCTGGCAAGGGCTCTCTAGTGAGACCCTGTCTTTAAAAAATAAATAAATAAATAAAAATAAAAACAGGTGCATACCCCGAGGACAACACACCACAGAGACACCTGGATGGCCATGCACACTGCTTCTCTCTAGTCTCCACAGCCAGGAAGTGGAACCAGCCCACGTGTCCGTCAACAGATGAATGGTAAAGAAATCACGTTACATATGCACAGTGGAATTTCATGCAGTCACGAAGAGAGATGACGTCATGAGATCTACAGGACAGCAGAGAGAACTAAAGTTCGTTACACTAACTGAAGAAGGCCAGACCTAGAAATAGAAATACCGCATGTCTCTCTAACTAAGGATTCTAGATGCTAAGTGGTATATAACGTGTACATGTGTGTGGTGTCGGGGAAGGTAGGTCGTGAAACTTCTATACAGGGCCCGTGAGACCGGAAGGAGAAATCTTAAGGAATCAGAGAGAACAGAACACACTGGCAAGAAGGTAAAAAGGGTCTGTGGGGGAGGGGAGAGCCACAAGGGTGAGGGAGAGCGCACAGGGAAGGGGGGGATAGAGAAGAACCAACGAGAACATACTATGTATGAAGTAGCATAATAAATCATATTACCCTGAGTGCTAATATAAAAAACCCAAATAAACCAGGCAGTGGTGGCGCACGCCTTTAATCCCAGCACTTGGGAGGCAGAGGCAGGCAGATTTCTGAGTTTGAGGCCAGCCTGGTCTACAGAGTGAGTTCCAGGACGGCCAGGGCTACACAGAGAAACCCTGTCTCAAAACAAACAAACAAACAAAATAAAACATAGGCTGTTTCAAAGTGGGAAGAAACAAAGATGTCAGGGAGACATCTCTGTGAATAAGAGGGTTTACTGCCTAAGCCTGATGACCTCTGGACCCCAGACCAGGCTGGATGCAGGGCCAGGGAGATGCCCAGTGGTTAAGGCTGTTCTTGAAGGCCCAATGCTCTTGAGGCCTTACCCAGCACACAGACTCTGTAGCCCCAGCTCCGGGGGAGTCAGTGTCCTCTTATGACCCACAAGGTACGCGAGCGCGCGTGCACACACACACACACACACACACACACACACACACACAGAATTTTTCAGAAGGGAGTAAGCTGGAGGGGCAGCTTGGCAGTTAAGAGTATCAGCTGCTCTGGCAGAGGACCTGGGTTTGATTCCTGGTGTATAAACCAGGCTCATAAGGACCTCTAACTCCAGTTCCGGGGGACCCAGTGGTCCCTCTGACCTCCGTGGGCATCAGGCATCAACACAGTGCGTCTGGGCAAAAACACTCATACACATAAAATAAAAGTAAATAAATCTCTTAAAAATGTTTAAAATACTGGGGGAAGAGGGATGGGATTGGGGGTTTGCAGAGGGGAAACTGGGAAGGGAATAACATTTGAAATGTAAATAAATAAAATAACAAAATAAATAAATGAAAATTTTAAGTATTTAGGGAGGAAAAGGTTATGATTGTCTGAACATCACCTCACAGGAAAGGAACTTCTACCTGCTCCTGTGTGTCACCTCCTTTTACAAGGACACAGAGGCTCTGGATGTGCTGGGACTTTGGTCTAAAGTCACAGAGAAGGCAGTGCCTGAGCTGGGAATTCAGGTCTCCTTTCAAAATTGTATTTACAATGCATTTGTGCCTCAGAGGGAGAGGGACTGAGGTCCTTGGAGCTAGGGAGAACTATCCAGCTCCCCATGATGCCCTCGGTGACCTTGGTGACCCCTTCTTCCTCTGTTCCCTTCCTTCCCTCTCTCCTCCCTCCTCCTTCCCTCCCTCCTCCCCTCTACTTCTTCCCCTCTCCACCCCCTCTGCTTCCAGTGACTCTCCTCACTGGACTGAGGCAGTTCCCTCCAAGGCTGCCAGGCTGCTGAGTAAACCTAAGCCCAGCAAGGCCTAAAGTGAGGGTCATTGTCAGCTGAGTCTAAGGCCTGAGTCACTTCCTGACCCTTGCTCAAGAGGAGCCCAGAGTGGCCAGCTGTGCTAGGGGGTGGCACTCCTGGGCGTCGAGGACTTCTCTAGGGTAATTACCTTTCTAGGCTCAGCTCAGCCACACTTCAGCCCCCTTTCTCCTCTCAAACCAGGAGAGCGAATCTCTCAAGACCACCTCTCAGTAACCCATGACCAGCCTAGAACCTGGCTTCCAGAAACATGGCTCTTTAATCCAGAGCTGCCAACCTGAAGGGTCTCAAACTTCTACTGTCAGCCCCTTCTTTGTCTTCCCATGGGGTCTTGGGACCAGTGAAAGATGGAGCAGAAAACTGGCTATACTGGGGAAGCCATATACTTAGCATGGTTCCAGGTGGTTTGGAGACACCATGGAACCATTCCTGCCAAGAGCCTGGGCTCCAGGGCCCACCATGCCAGCTTCCTTACCCAGCTCTGCCTGTCTCCAGCCTTGTGACCTTTAGCTAATTACTTAAGCCCTCTATGCCTGTTTGTCACCTCTCTAGTGAGGATGCACCGCCTGACTCACCAGCCTCCTGCCCTGAAGTGGAATATGTAAAACACACTAATGGTCGGCACATGGCAAGCACGTATGTTTATTAGATAATTCTTAACACTCAATGGGCTGACTCTGTCATTCTTATACATTCTTTGATATGTTCTTCAGATGATGAACACAGATGCCCTGCCCACAACATGTCTGTGGGGTTGTTCTCTCCAATGATTGGCAGACCATGTAGGAGAAGCAGCTGGGTAAAGTTTGGGGTCTGCAGACAACTTGCGGGGTCTCCCGGCTAGCACACTGCTCGCCTGTAAGCCTCTGTCCTCTGACCAATGAAGCAAGCTGACTCCCTTCCCTTTCACAGAGAAGCCAGGGAGGGTGGGACACATCACCAGGACAGACATGAACTCTTCTTCCAGAGCCTTCGGAACTGAAATTGAGAACAAAGTCTCCCGGGGACCACAAAGACGATGCCATTCATGCGGCTTTAGAAATCAAACAAAGATTTATACTCTGAATTGGAAATTTACTCTGGAGGCAGAGGCAGGGGGATATCTATGAGTTAGAGACCAGGTCAGTCTACATAGAAAGTTCCAGGTCAGCTAAGGTTAATTAGCAAGACACTATCTTAAAACCCATCACCAACAATGTCAAACAGACTTCCGTGGATGCTTAAATCTTTGTGAACTCTGGTGTAGAATTAGCTGCTGTCGACTCTGGGTATAAGACAGCAAACCTCTTGTGAGAAGAACAGTTGGGTGCCTAGAGTTTACTTCAGAAAAATGGGGAAAGAGGACTAGATTCTGAGCCCTGGTCAATGGCTCAGCCTTAGGATCTTAGAGTCCTACTCTTTCTGTTCTTAATTAAAAATAAAAGAAGGCTGGGGTCACAGGAGCTCATTTAGAACCCCAAGAATTGTAGGGTTCTTGTGTTATTGTTGTTTGGAGATTTCTGGAGGGTTTTTTTGGGGGGGAGGGGGGAAAGGGGTGTTGAGACAGGTTGTTTTCTCTGTGTAGCCCTGGCTGTCCTGGAACTCACTCTGTAGACCAGGCTGACCTCGAACTCAGAGATCCTCCTGCCTCTGCTTTCTGAGTGTTGGGATTAAAGATGTGCTCCACCATGCCTGTTTGTTTGTTTGTTTGTTTGTTTGCAATGCAGGCTCTAACCTGCTGAACAACCATCTTTCAGTAGGGGTCTCACTATGTAATTTATACTGGCCTCCAGTTTACTGTGTAGTCAAGGATGACGTGATTTCTCTATCTTTCGTTCCTTCTTTCCTTCCTTAATTCCTTCCTCTCCCCTGCCCTCTCTACCCCCTCTCTCCTCCCCTCTCACCTTCCCTCCTTTCCTTCTTCCCTCCCTCCTTTTCCGTTCATTCTCTGTGTTGCTCATCTCTTCCTTGAGGGTCTCACTCAGTCTGGCATTGAACTATGTACTGAACTGAACTTAAAATCATAGCAATTCTCCTGCCTCTGCCTCTACCTCCCGTGTTGCTAGAGTACAGACCTGAGCCACCATGCCTTGCATGTGTGGGGTGTATTTCTCAAGCTAACAAGTCGCCCCTTCCCACCCTCCCAGCTCTTCCTTCAGGACTTGGAGGGATCTGGGCGGCCTCGCAGGCACCCCCCTTCCCGCAGGGCACCCCAACCCTGCACCTACAGCAGGTGGCTGATAGGGCCTGGGGCGGGCGAGCAGTGGACTGGGCGGGACGGGGCGGGGACGCACCTGGGCGAGGCGGCAGGTGCGCCGCCCCACGGGGGAGGAGCGGTCGCGGGGCGGGAGGGGACCGCGGCGGGACACCCGGGCCGAGAGCCCGCGGGCAGCCACCGCAGCCTCCTCGCAGGGCCGCCACCACGGGGTCCGGGATGAGCCTCACTCGGAAAAGGGGCTTCTACAAACAGGATATCAACAAGACTGCCTGGGAGCTGCCCAAGACCTACCTGGCGCCCACGCACGTCGGCAGCGGAGCCTATGGCGCGGTGTGGTGAGACCCGGGGAACCCCAGAAGGCAGAGGAGCCACGGGCCACCCCACCCTCGGCAGCCTCCCCGGGTGAGCCCGGTGGCAGTGGGGCCCCTGTGGGGCGAGCCGCTGGCGAATCTGGTTCTCCAAGGCTGTAACATTTTAAAAGGGATCTCAGAGTTCGTGGGACAGATCCCTGCGGTTGCATACGAGGCCCCAAGAAGGGATCTTGCCAAATCGCAGAGTAGGGACTCCCGGCCTGCTCTGCCTCCTGCCAGCAAGAACTGTTTCTGTCCCTTCCTTAGTGTAGCCCCCTACACACATAATCTGCTGGTCTCCCACCAGTCCGGGGAGCACAGAGTGGGGGTGGCCTAGGACAGTGCGGGAGGGATCCCGGGTTTAGGCTCTTTGCGCCGTCCCTCCCCCTCACCTGCCTGTGACCCCGCAGCTCCGCCATCGACAAACGGACAGGGGAGAAGGTGGCCATCAAGAAGCTGAGCCGGCCCTTCCAGTCGGAGATCTTTGCCAAGCGCGCTTACCGCGAGCTCCTGCTCCTGAAGCACATGCACCATGAGAACGTAGGCTGCCTCCGGGGTGTGGAAGTGTTGGGGATCAGAGGGCAGGGAGAGAGGCCCGCCCAGGGTCCTGGGTGCAAGGGCAGGAGAAAGATTTTCCCTTGTTCCACCCTGGTTTCTCAGCTAAGGACTACGACGAACCCAGTGAGAAGGTGCCAGGGCCTGCCCAGCTCACTTCCCAGAAAACGCACACCCCACAACAGTTTCTTGATTGTGAGGAGGAAGTAGGGGAGCTTTGTGATTGGTTCTGTGAGGACTCCAGTCCTGCTGAGCTTGGGCTCTTGAGCTAAAGCTGTCTCTGTTCTGGCACTCTCAAGTCTGACAATAAATACTTAACTGTTTAATGCTTGCCGTGGGGCTGGCTAACGTCTATAATCCTCTCCATAACACATGCCATCCAGTGAAGAAACGAAGGCACAGAAAGGTTTCCCGGGTTATGCAGCGGCAGAGCCGAGGTTGGAAGCGAAGGGAGGCAGAGCCTGGTGCCTCACCATTTGACCATCTTGTCTGATGGAAACAGACAGTGTAACCCAGCTCTGGATCAGGCAGAAGGGCTGGGGTCAATTTCAAATAATGTCTTGTATGTTGTGAACCCCGAGTCCTTTCAGACAACCTCTCCTCCGTGGCCTCCAGCTATGAGGTGGAGGGGGCTTGCCTCTAACTCTGAACCAGCCCTGTGGCAGGCAAGGACAGACTGACAGATGTGGCTGGGGACCCAGGGTCCAAGGCTGGAGCTGAGGTCTAGAGTCCCAGGCCCTTCATCCTTCCCTCCCTTTTCCCCTGACCCTCAAGATGTGTTAGTTGCAAGTGGGACTGTTCACCCCGAACCCCAAGTTGGGGAGCAAGCTTACCTTGTTCTCAGCCTGAAACCCCCTCGTTGTTAATTGCAAATGTCCTTTTCTGCCTGGGTCCCCAAACTGTTTCCATGCCAGCTGGGGCCACCTTCTGTAGCAGAGGGTGACCTGGAGGGTGGCCCTGGGTGGCTGAGGCCCTCAGGATAGGGAAGAATGACGGTGGCAGTCCAACCTCACTGGTGACACTTTCTCTAGGTCATTGGGCTTCTGGATGTCTTCACACCTGCCTCTTCCCTTCGAAACTTCCATGATTTGTGAGTCGAGTCGGGGCTGCACTGGGATTGGGGTATTGGCAGATCTTAATGGCGGCTTGGGAATACTTTGGGGAAGGGTAGTTTCCAGGCAGAAAGGGAGTCCCCCCTCGCCCCAGCAGTTCTTGTGTCTCTTTGCTGTTACATTAAGCTCCTCCCTGGAGAGGTCCCTCAGCTGTGTGTGGAAGGGCTGTAGGGTAACCTGGCCCCCCCAGAGCCATCTACACAGATCTTACCCTTGTTACCAGACCCTGGCACCAAGAAGTGCTGGCCCTCACAGGGGGTGTACTGACTCCCCTCACCAATTCCTGGTGGCCAGGTGTGACTTTGGACCTCATGATACCCAGAGGTTTTTTTTTTTTTTTTTTACTCTAGAAGAAAATGAGGATCAGGTAGCCCTGGACGATCTGACTGACGGGGTTTGGCTGTTACAAACAAGCAGAACGTCTAGTTACAAAGTGTCAGGTTTTGCTGGCCCGTGTCTGAGCAAGGATGGCTGTTTGGATAAAACTGAGAGCTTCCGGTGTGAGTGTCAGTGAAAGCAGCTTCTGTCAGGCTTCCCATCCTACCTCAATGCCACAGAGGCTGTGGGAGTGTTGTGTGTTTAAACTGGACCTCTCATGTAGCCCAGGCTGGCCCCCCAACTACCAAAGTAGCCAAGGATTGCCCTTGAACTTCTGATCCGCCTGCCTCCAATTCCCAAGAGCTCAGATTCCAGGCCTCAGTCCTGGGAATCAAATTTGGGGGTTTTGTGCATGCTAGTCAAGAGTTCTACCAGCCTAGCCACCTGCCCAGCCCACTAAGAGTGGCAGTCCTAAGCAGGGTGGTGAAACTGTCTGTCAGATTTGGAGGACATGGCCAGCAGCTCTGAGAAAGGAACCGGAAATGCTGGGGAGAAAGCAACAGTGTTGCGGACCCCCTACTTTGATCTACAGTGCAGTATGGGATTCCCGGGGCAGACCTGAGGCCTGCTCAAGCAAGCTGACGGGAGCTATGCCACCTGTTTGGACATGGTGGCTGAGGGAGGTTGGTACAGGTGACTGGGAGTCCCAGTCCCTGCCTGGAATCCAAGGGGGAAGAGCAGACCTGGAGGAACAGATGATGAACATGGCGTTGGGTCCTTGAGTCACCCAGAGCCTGAGAAATCACAGGAGAGGGGAACACGGATGTAGACCAGGCTAGCATCCTCTCCGTGGGTGATAGCTGAACCCCGGAAACAGGACATGGCAAGACAGGATCCAAGGATGCTGAGCCAGAGTCCACATCTGCCAGAAGGCAGGACGGGTGAGCAGGTGAAAACCAAAGGGAGGAGGGTTGGCAGGCAACTGTGAGGGAGCTGACACCCAGGACAACAGGAGGAGCCACTGTGCTGTACCTGACGTGCTGGCTGTGACCTTGATCCCAACAGTTTAGGACGGACACAGGAACCATGACTAGGTTGTGAGAGGCAGTGTATGAAGGTGGTAAGGAAAGTGAGGTAAACTGTATATATAAATTATATATATCCACACACACATATATGTATATATACATATATAGTTTATAAATATAAATTATAAATATATATAATATATAATGTATAATGTATAATGTATAATGTATAATATATTATATATAATATATAATATATAATATATAATATATAATATATAATATATAATATACAATGTATAATGTATAATATATAATGTATAATATAAATTATATATAATTTTTATTATATATTATACATGCATGTACACACACATATGTACACATACATACATATATGTGTGTGTGTGTGTATGTGTTGATATGTGCACATTTGTGAAGGAGCCCCTGAAATCAAAGACAGTTGTGAGTTGTCTGATGTGGGGTGCTGGGAATTGAACTTGCGTTCTCTAGGAAGACTAGCAGATGATCTTAAATGCTGAGTGATTCCTCCAGCATCCAGCAATAGCTTTCAGAGGCAAAGTACACTGCAAGGAGGTGTAAACATGTAATCCCAGCACTCAAGAGACAGGGAGCTCCATGGGTTCGAAACCAGCCTTGTGTACATATTGAATTGCAGGTCAGGCATGACGAGGCCCTGTGTGCCTGAGTGCTTGCGAGTGTTTGTGCATATGCGTGCATGTGTGTATGCATATGTGCATGTTCGTGTGTGTGTGTGTGTGTGTGTGTGTGTGTGTAATACACACATCTTTTATAATCTATTACGTTCTGTCTTTAACTTTGCTGTTACACCTTGAGTCACACTTCCGGGTTGCTGACCCTGACCTGTTTCACTTGTGCACCTAATAGCTCGGATCGTTTCTTCTCCACCTCTGAAGACTGTTTTCTCTTTCCTTCCTGGCATCTATTTTATAGTCAGGGGAACCAGCTGGGGTGGGTGTGACCCTCTCCGGGAGAAACCTTTGGATAGAGGTAGGAATGCTGGCAGATGCTGCCGGCTCGCAGCTGGTCTGTTATGAGAGGAGGTCAGAGCCAGGGTACCTTTGTATGAACGCAGGCTTGTGGTAATATCGAGTGCTCTAACTCTGGTGTTCACTCTGAGCTCTGCCGACCAGGCTGCTGTGGCAGCCATGCCAGGAGCCCAGGCTGGGCACTACTGATTTTTCATGTATCTTCCTTGTTTTGCTTGGTGTGTATGTATTCATACGTATGGAAGCTGCATATATGTGTATACACGTATGTGTGCATTGTATGTGGGTGCTGAGGCTTCAACTCCTCGTGTCCCATTTACAGATGTGTGTGTATATGTGCGCTTATCTGGAGGTCAGAGGTCAACCTCTGATGTTGTTCCTTGGGTTCTATCTACATTGTTTTTCTTATGATTGTAGTTGTGTGTGTGTGTGTGTGTGTGTGTGTGTGTGTGTGCTTGCGCATGCACGCGAGGGAGCACCCTGCATTACTTTTGTGGACCCCATGCGTGCAGTGCCCACAGGGGCCAGAAGAGGGCACCAGATCTTCTGGAACCCAAGTCCTCTGAAAGATCAAAGCCATCTCTCGGGCCCCCTTCCTTGTGTTTTTGAGGCAGGGTCTCTCACTGGCTTGCCTGTTAAGTTAGGCTTGCCAGCTAATAAGCCCCGGGAATCCTCCTGTCTCTGATCCAACACTGGGATTACAACCGAACTCCACCACACCCAGCTTCTATACGTGGGTGCCAAGGCTCGAACTGCAGACCTCCTCGTGCATCCGAGCACTGTGTCAGCTGAAACCATCTCTCCAGCCCTGGGACTCACCATGTAATCCAGGCTGGACTCTAACATGTGGCAATCCGCCTTAGCTCTCCAAGTGTTGGATCACACCTGAGTCTTCTTATGCCTTCTTGCCTGGCGTTGTCTCCAAGGTTCCTGCTGAGCCGGACTTCTGTCCCTACCCCACCCCCACCCTGACCTCTCTGAGTTCACACCTGGGCCTGTGGGAGGCTGGGAACTGTGCTAATAAAACCTCCTGTCTTCCAGCTACCTGGTGATGCCCTTCATGCAGACCGACCTGCAGAAAATCATGGGGATGGAATTCAGTGAGGATAAGGTCCAGTACTTGGTGTATCAGATGCTCAAAGGCCTAAAGGTGGGTGGAGCCTGCATGGTAGCCAAAGGCGACTTGGGTGTTGAGAGCCAGCCCTCTGCGGTGCGGCAGAGGGGGGTTCTCGATGCTGGTGGGGAAACTGGTGCCTCCGATTCACCACTCTCTCTCTCTTTCAGTACATCCACTCAGCTGGGATCGTCCACAGGGTGAGTGCTCTCTCTGCCACGGTTCGGGGAACGTGTGTTGGGGGAGGAACTGGGCACTCTGGTGGCCGAAGGATTGGGATCCGTGGAGAGAGTGACAGTAGAGAGGAGACAGAGGCTGTGAGTGTTTCAGCTGTGACACAGCTAATGTGGAAGACTGTCTGTGTGGAGAGGTTGGGGACACTTATGATTGTAGGTGTGTGTGTGTGTGTGTGTGTGTGTGTGTGCTGCCCCCCGAGCCCCTAGCTGACACTTCAGGCTCTAAGGACAGGAACATGATGGAAAAGGATGTGGAGTCCAATGCCATTTTACAGATGAAAAAACTGAGGCTGGAAAGAGAAATGAGCTGACCCAGCTGCTGTTGCAGTGTAATGAAGGATGTGTGTGTGTATGCATGCGTTTGTGTGTATGCACTCATGTGTGTACACACATGCATGTGTTTATGTGTATGCATGCATGTGCTAATGTGTATGCACTTGTGTGTGTGCATGTCTTTGTGTGTGTGTGCATATACACATGTGTTTGTGTGTATGCACTCCTGTGTGTGTATGAGCATATGCATGTACACATGTGTTTATGTGTATGTACTTGTGTGTATATGTGTGTGTGTGTGTGTGTGTGTGCATGTGTTTGTGTGTATGAACTTGTGTGTGTGCATGTCTATGTGTGTGTGCATGCACACGTGTTTGTATGTATGCACTCAAGTGTGTACACACATGCATGTGTTTATGTGTATGCACCTGTGTGTGCATGTCTATGTGTGTGTGTGTGCATGCACACATGTGTTTGTGTGTATGCACTCATGTGTATATGTGTATGTGCATGCACATATGTGTTTATGTGTATGCACTTGTGTGTGTATGTGCATGTGTGTATATGTGTGTATGCATGTGTTTGTATGTATGCACATGTGTGTGTGCATGTCTATGTGTGTGTGCGTGCACACATGTGTTTGTGTGTATGCACTCATGTGTATGCACTTGTGTGTATATGTGTGCATATGCACATGTGTTTATGTGTATACACTTGTGTGTGTATGTGCATGTGTGTGTGTGTGACAGATCTGAGACACCTGCTGGCTCTGCTTCAGTTTGATGGTTCCTCTCTCTTTCCCCTTAGGACCTGAAGCCAGGCAACCTGGCCGTGAATGAAGACTGTGAGCTGAAGGTGGGTCACAGCAGGTCCACCGAGGATGGGGAGGTGGATGGAATTGTGGGGGAGGTAGGTTCTGTCCGGCAGAAGGTCTTTCCTCAGATGGCTTGTTATCCCTGTGTCCCTTGAGCCATAGATCCTGGACTTTGGGCTGGCGCGCCACACAGATGCTGAGATGACCGGCTATGTGGTGACCCGCTGGTACCGGGCCCCTGAGGTGATCCTCAGCTGGATGCATTACAACCAGACAGGTCAGTGCTCGGCTGCCCTGGTGGCCCTGGTGACCTACACTGGAGATCATCAGACGGTCCAGACAACATTCGTCTTTCCTTACAGTGGACATCTGGTCTGTTGGCTGCATCATGGCAGAGATGCTGACCGGAAAGACACTCTTCAAGGGCAAAGACTGTATCCTTTGCTAGAGCAGATGATGTCTACCTGGGGACCCTTCCCTCAGCGATGAGATAGCACCCAAACAGGCCCCCTGAATAATTATTTATTATATGTAGTTTTATTTTTCAGACAGTGGCCCTGGCTGGCCTAGTAGAACTTGTATGTAGTTCAAGCTCCCGAATGCTGGGATTAAATGTGTGTGCCACCGCACTTAACTTAGTTTTCATAGTAAAACGGGGTCTCCTGTGTGTGTCCTGGGGAGCGCCCCAAGTTCATTGTGTAGCCAAAGAGAACTTTAAACTGCTGCCTCTCCTCCTGCCACCTCCAAGCGCCAGGGTCACAAACATGTGTCACTGTGCTGGGGACGGAACCCAGAATCTCAAGCTTGCTAGGCAAGCACTCTACCCGCTGGAGGCCCAGGCCCTAGAATGGTTGTAAAGATTTATTCTTATTTATGTGTATGTCTGTGTGAATGCATGGTGTATGTGTAGGTACTCTAAGAGGCCAGAAGAGGGCGCCAGATCTCCTGGAGCTGGAGTCACAGGTTTTTTAAAAGGCACCGGGCATGGGTGCTGGGAACTGAACTTGGGTCCTCTGGAAAAGCATCAAGCACTCTTCAGCCCCCTAGAATGCTTTGAAGTGCAGTTAGTGAAAAGATAAAAATGAGTCCCTCCTGTCCATACCTCTGCTAGGAAATCGAACATAAGCAGTTGGGGAACCCTCAGGAGCTGGGCAGGGGCAGCCCACTCAGCTCGGAATGAAGGGAGAGCAAGGGAGGGGGATTTGGCAGAGTGGATCTGGGCAGCCTGGGCAGCCTCCTCCTGACTTGGTCTGTCTGCCGGGAAGCCCTCCAGAGACCTGCTCCAACCCTGCCAAGAGCCTGCCGTGGTTAGGTGGGGCTGGAGCCAGGAGTGTCTGCCAGGCTGGCTAGAGCAAGGCTGGAGGCGGGGCGGGCGGGCTCAGAACACCGCAGAGAGCAAGGCTGTGCCTTAACTGGCTGCCAAGACCTGGACCAGCTGACCCAGATCCTGAAAGTCACTGGGGTGCCAGGTGCCGAGTTCGTGCAGAAGCTGAAAGACAAGGCGGTGAGTGGCTCTAACTGGCATCTTACTATGGGCTCCCTCCGCTTCCCCCCCAGACCCTCTTTTCCCTCATCCCATCTTCGACTTCCGATGGGGCTTTCAGCCATACTTTCTCCCCTCAGGCCGGAGTCTGAAGAAATCCTATGCTTTTCTTTCTTCCAGGCCAAATCCTACATTCAGTCCCTGCCCCAGAGCCCCAAGAAGGATTTTACACAGCTCTTCCCTCGTGCCAGCCCGCAAGGTGAGTCCTGGCTGGGATCCCGAGAGTGCTTGCAGCCCATCCCAGCAGCCATCTGTCCCACACCAGGTGTGAGGCTCACCAGGTGCGAGGCTCACCAGGTGTGAGGCTCACCAGGTGTGAGGCTCACCAGGTGCAAGGCTCACCAGGTGCGAGGCTCACCAGGTGCAAGGCTCACCAGGTGGTCTGTCCCCCACAGCTGCAGACCTGCTGGACAAGATGCTGGAACTGGATGTGGACAAGCGTCTGACCGCTGCTCAGGCGCTGGCTCACCCCTTCTTTGAACCCTTCCGGGACCCTGAGGAGGAGACAGAGGCCCAGCAGCCGTTTGACGATGCCTTAGAACATGAGAAACTCAGCGTGGACGAATGGAAACGTAAGAGATGTTCCTATCCTCCTTCTGACTGCCCACCCTCGAAGCCTAAAGGGACACACCTGTCCCCAGTAGCTGTCCATCTCCTGTGGGGTTTTCTCCTTGAGCTGGTTTCTACTCCACTGTCTGAGGGTGGGCTCTCCCAGACCCATCCTAAATCTCACACACTTTCCACAGAACACATCTACAAAGAGATCTCCAACTTCAGTCCTGTAGCCCGGAAGGACTCTCGGCGACAAAGTGGCATGAGGCTGCAGTGACTCTCCAGTCTGACCTGCAGCTGAGCCGGGGAGACTGTGACAGGGCCAAACTCTGCCTCGGGATATATATATATATGTATATGTATATGTATATTTGTCACTGCTTATAGCTCAGGGTTTATAGTACTGTAGTATCCTGAGTCGAGAAGAGTCTTCCCATGGTCTAGGGGATGTTTTGGGATGTGGGGAGCTGTGATCACAGCAGGCTGTATTAAAACAAAAATGTGGGTGATTGCTTGGCTGTGGGGTTCTTTCCTTCCTGGAGGGTTGGGACTAAGGATATGTCAGGCAAGCTGAGGGTAATGTAGGAATGACTGGGGTCTGCTTTTGGGGTGGGTGCAGCACAGAAACCAGGATGGGGGTTCAAAGCACAGAGATGTCTTCCTTCACCTTTCTGGAGGTCAGGAAAAAAATATATATATATATTTCACATGTGGCCCAGGCTGCCCTCCATGTAGCCCAGGCTGGCCTGGAATATTCTGCCTCTCCTTTTTTGAGACAAGCTCTCACTATGTAGTCCTGGAGCCCTGGCTGGCCTGGAACTCAAGAGATCTACCTGCCTGTTTCCTAGTGGTGGGATTAAAGGTGTGCACCACCACACCCCCCTGAATTCCCCTTTTCTGTTCATTTTGGGACAGCATCTCTCTAACTGAGGCTAATCTTGATTATTGCTGGCTGTCCTGGAACTCACTCTGTAGACCAGGCTGGCCTCGAACTCAGAAATCCACCTGCCTCTGCCTCCCAAGTGCTGGGATTAAATGCGTGCACCACCACCACCCGGCAATGTACCTAATTCTTCTCTCAGCTTTTTCTCAGGATGCCAGACGTGGGCCAACACCTGCAATCCCAGCACTCAGGAAGTTGAGGATCTCAAACTGCAGGTCAGGGCAGTCTGGGTTGCATAGGGAGAGAGACCCTGTCTCAAAACGGACCTAAACCACAGAGTGGCAGCACTGGAGTTAGGGCCCGGCCAGCACTATGCAGTTTTACTTACAGGCTTGCAGAAGTTTTCACATCCTAAGGATCCAGGGGGTTGTAAACCATGGATGGGGGTGGCTGGAGACAATAGCTTGCTACAGATGGTGCAAAGAAGGTCACGCCTGGGCCCCAGCTCTGTTCTCTGCCCTGTTAGGGAGCCAAGTGTGTTAGGCCACGGAGCCCCAGGAGCTGCAGGCCGTAGGCTTGTTGCAGACAGGGTATTTTGGGTACCCAATAAGCAAAGGAGACACGAGAAGACGGTAAGGGCGGGTAAGTGAGTGCAGCAGCAGGCGGGCATGGATTTTTCTTGGCTAGGATTGCAAACTTCTGTTCCTTCCCAAGTCGCCCAGCACCGGGAAGAAGCATCTCGATGTTGGACAGCCAGCGGTAGTCTAATTCCTCCCTCTGCTTTGGTAGAACGAGTTCAAAGACACAGATTTGTTTGGGTTCCTGCCTTGGGTTTCTGTTATCTGGCATGATGTGCACCAATGCAACTTGTTAAAATGTAAATC
>NC_047677.1:45722378-45729878 GCF_011762505.2 Arvicanthis niloticus | reverse complement strand
GAGGCAGAGGCAGGCGGATGTTCGAGGCCAGCCTGGTCTACAGAGTGAGTTCCAGGACAGCCAGGGCTACACAGAGAAACCCTGTCTCAAAAAACCAAAAAAAAAAAAAAAAAATACATAGAAAAGAAGGGAAGAAGGAAGGGAGAAAGGAAGGGAGGGAGGGAGAAAGGGAGGGTGGGGGAGGGAGGAAGGAGAAAGAACACAGATATCCCTGAATGCGCTGGGCTCCCGCTGGGTCTCTGGCCCACCTTGTGACAGGTGTCCTCTGTGTTCTGTTGGGGTGACTAGAGGCCATGTGTTTGAGGTCACAGACTGGGGGATGGAGAACAAAGCCCCCTAACTGCTCTCCACTCTACCCTTTAGCCCTCACCTCTCACATGCTTGGCCCTCCCCTGGGGCAGCTTTTGACACTGGCCCCCCCCCGTGGGTGTAGTTAGCAAACGCAAACATTGACAAATCAGTCCCTCTGTCCCCCTCCCCAACCCCCATCAAAGAGCCAATGTCAAACTGTCATCGGCACACACCAGGCACAGGACAGGATGAGGAGGGAGAGAGCTCTCTCTGGAGACCCAGGAAGTCCTGGGCCATGACCTGAGCATACCTGGACACCACTAACTCCTTGGGTGGCCAAGACACCTCCCCCGGGCCTCTGTTGCTCTTCTGTCCTTCTTGTGTCCCTGGCTGGCTGCCGGCTGGCTGCGGACCTTGGCCGCTGGTGAAACTCTTGAAGGTTGAAGGCCAAGGTGGAATGAGGACACACTCCGACCTGACCCTGGCCTCTGCCAGTCACCCCATGACAGTTGTCACAGCCCAGCCAGGAGCTGAGCAGGGTCTGTTGGAGTGGTCCCATCCCTGAGTCTCTCTGTGCTTTGTGTTTATTTATTGTAGTTTTGTATATTGTTGTTTTTAAGATTTTAGTTTTAGGTGTGTGTGTGTGTGTGTGTGTGTGTGTGTGTGTGTGTGTGTGTACGTGCCTTGCCCTAAGCTCCAGAGGAGGACAGAAAAGGGCCTCAGAGCCTCTGGTGCTGTTCCAGAGGGATGTGAACTCCCCAGTGTGAGTGCTAGGAACCAAACTCAGGACCTCTGGGAAAGCGCTCTTGACTGCCAAGCCATCTTCCTGCAGCCCCAGCTGACCTGGAGCTTCTATGTAGCAGAGGATGACCTAGAACTTCTGATTCTCCTGCCTCAGCCTCTAAAGGGCTGGGACTATAAGCATGTGATGTCACAGTCAGTCCATGCAGTGTTGGGGACAGAAGCTTCCACATGGTAGGCAGGTACACTTCCAACTGAGCTAGGTCACCAGACTTTTTTTTTTTTTTTTTTTTTTCCTGATGCTTTTGGGCAAGGGTCTGGTACCACCCAGGCTGTAACCAAGGATGACCTTGAACTCTTGACCCTCCCACCTCCACCTCCCAACCCTGCTGGGTTGACAGACTGGGTACCACAGCCAGTCTCTGTCTTTGCCTTTCTCCTTGCCCCGCCCCCATTCCCATTCCCTCACACAAGATGCTTGCTTTTCCATGACAACAAAGGCAAGAGGCTCCTCCTGTAGTGCTCTGTGAGCAGCCCCAGACCAGAGGAGCCGGCCTCAAAGTGAGCAGGGATCTCTTAGCTTTGGTCCCCAGGAGGATTGAGGTTTGGTCTGTTGCTATGGACTGTAATGCTAATACTGGGCCAGAGAATCCCCATGTGCACAAAGTGATGCTCTGTGACCTTGCTCCTTAATTTAAAACTATTTGTTGACTAAAGATGCTAACAGCCAGGGGCTGGAGAGGTGGCTCTGAGGTTAAGAGCTCTGACTGCTCTTGCAGAAGTCCTGAGTTCAATTCCCAGCAACCACATGGTAGGTCACAACCATCTGTAATGAGGTACGGTACCCTCTTCTGGCCTGAAGGCATACATGCAGACAGACAGAAGGCTGTATACATAATAAATAAATTAAAAAAAAAAAAAAAGATGCCATGTGAAGCTTTGGTTCCCAGGCTTGGAGGTCTGAGGCAGGAGACTGTGGGAGACAGAGACAGAAGAAGATGCCATGTGGTAGGGTGACCATGGAAACATGGCCACATTAAGAGTTAGAGCTGCCCAGATGGAAGAGGGTAAGTTATAACTTGAGGTTATTGATAAGTAGACATTAACTAATAGCTTACAGGGCAGGTACCTGCCCAGTTCTAGTGCTTTAAATAAAGGCTTACCATCAATATAAAGGTTGTGTGTCTTTTATCTGGGAACTGAATGATCAAAGGTGGGGTAGAAACCCCCAACTGAGATGAAATACAACATAGTTTCAAGGTCATTTCTGTCCTCCCAGGACCCAAGCAAGCCGGGACTCAAGAAACAGGAGGCTTAAGCAAAGTGGTTCAGGCCTCTAACCTCAGCATTCAGGAGGCAGAGGCAGGTGAATCTCTCTGAGCTGGAGACTAGCCTGATCTATGTGGTAAATTCCAGTCCAGCCAGGGATTCATGCAGTGAGACACTGTCTCAATGTAAGTAAACGTGTTGATTTTTAAAACTTGGTTTAAAGGATGGGGCTGGGGAGAGAGCTCGTAGGCAAAGGGCTTCCTGTGCAAGTGCAAAGACCATCTTTACCTGAGTTTGACCCTAGTACCCATGTGAAAAGGCAGGTGTGAAGGCACACTTGCAATCCCAGGCCTGGGAAGGCAGAGACCAGTGGACTCCTGGAATTCTCTGGCCAGCCCATCTGGTCTAATCTAGACTAAATCAATGTGGATGGCTCCCAAGGTACAATACCCTTGGGTTGTCTTCTGGCTCTCATAGACACATTGCACACACATATGAATGTACTCACACACATGTGCACATGGACATAGACAAGTACCTACGAGAGAGGAGAGAGAGAGAGAGAGAGAGAGAGAGAGAGAGAGAGAGAGAGAGAAGGGTACTTGGACTCTGCCAACATGCAATATGCAACAACAAGATTCTTTGAGGACAGAGGTCCTCTTTTTATAAATTTATTTGTGTGTGTGTGTGTGTGTGTTTAGAAGACCAACTCTTAGGTCCTGGGGTCCTGGGATGATTTTCAGATCACCATGCTTGGTAGCAGGTACTTTTACCAGCTGAGCCATTTCTATCAGTGGCCCAATCTTTCTTTCTTTTCTTTTTTTTTTTTTTTTTTTTTTTTTTTTGGTTTTTCAAGACAGGGTTTCTCTGTGTAGCCCTGGCTGTCCTGGAACTCACTCTGTAGACCAGGCTGGCCTTGAACTCAGAAATCCGCCTGCCTCTGCCTCCCAAGTGCTGGGATTAAAGGCCTGCGCCACCACCGCCCGGCTAAAGTAAATCTTAATCCCAAAGTTTAAAATAATACACTACATCCCAAATAATTAATTATATATACAAATAAGTTGTGTACGTGTAGAGTAGCCCACACTTTTATTTTCAACATATAGAAGGCAAAGGATCTGTGAGTTCAAGGCCAACGTGCCCTACATACTGAGCTTCAGGCCAGCCAGAGATGCACAGTGAGACCCGACCTCAAAACAAACAAACAGACAAATTTAAAGAGAGAAAACAGGGGCTGGAAATATAGGTCAGCGTTAGATAGAGAGCGTGCCCTGTATGTGAAGCCCTAAGTTTAATTCTCAGCACTGGGGGCCAGGTGGGGGGAGAACAGAAAAAAAAAAATGGAAAGACTCAAACCATACAAAAGCGCATTGTGCAGTTTTCCTGGGAAATTAATTGGTCCAGCAGGCTGGTGCTACTGGGGCTTTCCTCCTTGGGGAGGGCAGGGCAGGCTTGCCAGAGGGAAGCCAAGGGTTTGGTCTGTGAGTTCCAGGTATCAGAACCGGTCTGAGAGTAGGGGGATGAGCCCAGAGGGTCCAAATCGCATGTTCCAATCCAATCAACCAAGTCGGAGCCTCGGCTTGCTAGTAGGCTCTGAAGCTGGGCTGCCAAGCGGGGCAAGGAGTGGGGCGAGGAGCCAGCAGGGAGACACCGGAGTCGCTGCTGAGCCTGAAGTCAGCATTTGATGGTCACAGCCAGAGCATGTGCGGAGCACGCTGCGTCAGCGTGGGGCACGCTGCGTCCATGCAGGACATGCTCTGTCAGCGTGGGGCAGTGTGACACGGATGTTCACCACTGGCTTTATACATATCCTTGGGGAGAAATATGACTGCTGGGGTCCCCAGTAGAATGGCACCTCTGTGCCCAGACCGCTCTGTAATGAGACTCTGTTGCTGGAATCTGGAATCACTGGGCGTGGGTTTCATCCTACCTTGATTTGAGTACCTTGTTATTTGCTTTGATCAATAAGATGGGCTACAAATGGTAGTGTCCAGCTTGTGAGGCCGGGCTTTTGCATTTGCTCTTTGGAAACTCATAGCCTGAAAGATCGCTGGGGATCCAGGCATTGCAGCTAACCACATAACACAGCCGAGCACCCAGTAGACTGGCAGTCACACTCGTGAGACCAGCAGGAGGAGAGCTGTCCAGTCACCAAGCCATAGAACTGAAGAACTAATCCACTCCTGTTGTAAGTCACTAAGTTTCGGGGTGTTTTGTTACACAGCAGCAGATAACTGATACACGATGCTACCCCAGGCACCCACGGTTCAGGCTCACAGGAGTATCGCATGGGTCTTCTTTTACCCCTCTGACAAAATACTGAACAGAAAGAGGAAAGTTACATACAGTGGTGTCTACCTGCCATCTAGCTCTTGTGAGGTGGATGAGGGTCAAGGCTATTGAGTGAGTTTGAGGCCTGCCTAAGCTAGACCCTATCTCAAAACCAAAACTCTGTGTGTGTGTGTGTGTGTGTGTGTGTGTGTGTGTGTGTGTGTGTGTGTGTGTGTGAGAGAGAGAGAGAGAGAGAGAGAGAGAGAGAGTGAAATGACTCAGTGGGTCAAAGTTTGGGCCACCACCAAGTCTGATGACATGAATTCAACACCCAGAGCCCCACGTGGTGGGAGAAGAGAACCAATTTCTGCAAGTTGTCCTCTGACCTGCACACGCATATTCCGGCTCTTTCTTGAACACAATTAATGGACAGAAATAAATAAATAAATAAATAAATAATGAAAATTGTTGGTTGTGGTGGTGCATACCTTCAATCCCAGCACTCAGGAGACTGAGAAAGGCGGAATCCAGATTTTGAAGCAATTGTGAGACTCCCCTACCTCACAAAACTCAAAACAACAGCCCCGGAAAGACAGCTCGCCAGTTAAGAATGCTTACTGATCCTCCAGGAGATATGAGTTCTGTTCCTAGGACCCATTACAGGAGGCTTACAATCCTTGGTAAAAACAGCTCCAGGGAAACAAACACCCTCTTTGGGACTGAGAACAAATGTGGCAAGCCATGTGGCAGACACACAGACAGATAGACAGACAGACACAACTAAATTTTTGCACACAAGATGGCCCACTCCTTTAATCCCAGCACTTGGGAGGCAGAGGCAGGCGGATTTCTGAGTTCGAGGCCAGCCTGGTCTATAGAGAGAGTTTCAGGACAGCCAGGACTACACAGAGAAACCCTGTCTTGAAAAACAAAACAAAACAAAACAAAACAGTGCTTTCTCTTCAACCCACAAATTCTACTCCTAGGAGTGTAAGTAAATTATCTCGGCAAAGATTTGAGCAAAAGGATGTTGTCAAAGTCTCATGCAACACCTGGTAAGAGGGAATATCGACAGAAAACATGTGGACTTGAGTCAGAGAACATTGTCTTATGCCTGGGACTCTAGCACTGAGGGAACTGAGACAGGAGGATTGCCATGTTTGAGGTCAGCCTGTCTCAAAAAAAAAAAAAAAAAAAAAAAAGATGCTGATTATAGTCAAACCCAGTTATACACCAGTACTCCCAGCACTACACAGGCAGGAGGGCTAGTGGTTCAAGGTCATCCCTGGCAGCAGAGTGAGTCTGAAGCCAGTCCTGGGGTTGGGGGTGGGGAGGGTAGAAACTGATTCTGCCTTGCCATATTCCCTCTGCCTCTGCCGTACATGGCTCCATGGAAAACCATATCATGTTCTTCGAAGTGAACACCATTTAGTGGCAGGCCGGAGGTTGTGGAACTCTGGCCTGTAATCTTAACTTTGAAGTCAGCTTAATTCTATCCACAGAGATGAAGATGAAGGAGACATTTGCAGATGAGACCTCAGAAACCAAACCTTAGGGAAGGCTTCCTTCTCTCCAATCTCACTGCATCTTTAGTTTCTTTCTTTCTTTTTTCTTTTCAATCTGCTTTTCTTCTTTCAACAATACCCATACGCTCTTTTGTTAAAAAAAAAAAAAAAATGCAAACGCTAAGAATTCAGGGGGCCAGCAAAACTCCTCAGCAGGTAAGCAGGTAAGCAGGTAAGGCCTCCAAACCCAATGACCTGTGTCTGATCACACTTGGTGGAAGATGAGAAGCACCTGCAAGTTGTTCTGACTTCTCATGAGCGGCCCACTGTAGGTCAGACTAGTGTAGACCCTGTCTCTAAACAAATAAAAACAACAACAATAAACAAAAAACCAAAACAACAAAAAAAAGATGGACACCAGATTTCTTTCTTTCTTTTAAAAAGATGTATGTATTTATTTTATGTATGTGAATACACTGTTGCTGTCTTCAGACACACCAGGAGAGGGCATAAGATCCCATTACAGATAGTTGTGAGCCGCCATGTGGTTGCTGCTGGGAATTGAACTTTGGTCCTCTGGAAGAGCAGTTGGTGCTCTTAACTGCTGAGTCCACACCCCCGCCCGCCCCCGCCCCAGCCCCACCGGATTTCTTAAAGGATCTTTCATTTTTACCTTGAATTAGGACTGAATTACATTTTTCGAAGCAAGACATAGAATTCTGTCTTCTGTTGGTCACTAAGATTCGTGAAGGTGGTGATTACCGGGGTTGTGATGGTTTCTATATGCTCAGTCCAGGGAGTGGCACTATTAGAAGGCGTGGCCTTGTTGGAGTAGGCGTGGCCTTGTTGGAGTAGGTGTGTCACTGCAGGTGTGGGCTTTAAGACCCTCACCCTAGCTGCCTGGAAGTCAGTATTCTGCTAGTCAGTATTCAGCCTTCAGATGAAGATGTAGAACTCTCAGCTCCTCCTGCACCATGCCTGCCTGGATGCTGCCATGTTTCCACCTTGACGATAATGGGCTGAACCTCTGAACCTGTAAGTCAGCCCCCAACTAAATATTGTCCTTATAAGACTTGTATTGGTCATGGTGTCTGCTCACAGCAGTAAAACCCTAACTTAGACAGGGGCCTTGGGTCCTCCAGGTCCCTGGGTGGTTCCTCCAAAGGTTTCAGGTTAGTGGCTGATTCAGCAGGCAGAATTCTAACGGGCCCACCCATTACCCTAACCAGCTAGAAACACCCAGAACCAAGTGCTCAAATATCCCCCAACTCCATCTCCTGAATGGGACTGTTCGTGTCCCCAAAGTCCCTGCCAGGTTCCCAGTCCCCTCTCAAGTCACTGCGTGGGATCTGTGTGACTCTCTGAGGCCCTTTCCTGCTCTTCGGTCTAGTATGCCTCTCAGCCCAGAGTTTGCTGCAGCTGA